>NC_137269.1:3962500-4177500 GCF_053477335.1 Acartia tonsa
TAAATTATTGCAAAAGGAATCTATTTTAAATATTTTTTTTCTGAATAATTACTGAAATCATGTTATTTACTAACAGCCATGTAGCGGTTTTGGTCTTTCAAATGTTCCAATTTTACTTCAGGCTAGTCAGGCAGAATCTTTTACCTGGATTCTATTCTATACTTTATCTTCTCTGGGAAGGACATTTGTACAGACAGAGAATATATAGACGAACAGACAGAAGGACAGACTGACAGAGAAAAAGAAAAGACAGATATAAAGTTAGACAAAAAAGATAGACAAATTGACAGAAGAATAGACAAACGAACAAACAGACAGATAGTTAGACTGACAGACATAAGAACATATAAAAAGTAGAACGACACAAGAACAGAGCTGGATCTTTAAATCATTTTAGCGGTGAGCCAGATCGGGGTGAGCCAACTTTCCACCAATGAGAGCACAGCATTTTATGATATGCCGCGCTGTGATTGGCTGAAATTCGGCTCACCTCGATCTGGCTCACCACTGAAATGATTTAAAGATCCAGCTCAGACTGACAGACAGAAGGACTGATAAACGATCAAACACACAGATGGATGAACAGGAAGACAAAAGGACTGACTGACAGACATAAAACATATTAACAAACAGACAGACAGATAGACTGACAAACACGTCCCTTATACTTTATTGTATGTAGATATTTCGTAGCGTGACAAAATTTCGACATGCCTTTTATCAAATTACACTAATAGAAATTATAAAACGGACCTGTCTGTTTCGAGATTTTAATGAACACACGCATATACATATACATCTAATTACTTCAATATATAGGACAATTTAATTAAAATTATGAATAGAATTACTTGAAATATATTCTCTACCAGAGATCTAAAGGGATAAGACAATAGCCGAAAAAATAATGAACATCCCCAATGATGATACACAAAATAAACCCTTCTGTAGATTACAATTAGTTGTTGAATCGTTTGGACACTCTCTTAATGAACCAACTAATCAAAATTAAATAAAAGTCTCCAAATTTGTAAAGCCAACAAATAACAAAAACGTTATTATAAAACTTTGAGGACTAGAGTAATAAATTCCCCAATATCTCCTCCCTCTCTGACTTTTTAAATACATTTTAAACATTTTATTTAATTGTAATTGGTGTGTTTTTTAAAAAAGTAAAAAATCTGAAATAATAATTTTATTATTTTTATTTCCATGAAATATAAAAGCATTATTATAAGATTTATAATTATTTCTGTATAAAATCCTTATATAAAAGTAACAGGATCTGTGTCTATCTATCTGCGAACCGCTGAACTCATTGTATTGTAGTACCTCATAGGTCCTGGGAAGGTTTATAGCTATTCTGGTGTAGGGTACCACCACCTCCCAAGAGAAACCACCATATAAAAAAATACTCCCTCTCAAGTACACCTAGATACGTTTAGGGGCGTAGCCTATTTTATCAACTGTCTTCAAAGCTATTCTTGAGAAGTATTCAGAAGGCCAATGGCCACAAAAGTTGTAATATGTCTTTTAAAAATTTAACATTTTATACATGGCACTTAGAACTCGAATTTCGATCTGAATTTTTGCATGAGTAATCCTTGGAAGGTCTATTTTCCCTAAATCGAACAAAAAGTTGAAAAAGAGTGAATAAATTTAGCAAAAAAACTAACTAACATTATTATAACGGACGATTGACGCACATATCCTAGCAACGCTATTTTAAAAAGGTATTTTTTGTTATAGGACAAAAACGCCTCATGTAATTTTAAATGGCCATTCAACTTTTATCTTTGACTACGTATGTTTATTAAGTTTGGTTGAAAATGAAATATAGTCAATAGTGGCATGATTAAAGTTCTTGCTATTAAATGCATTATATATTACTAGCGACACTTTAGAAAAGGTGAAGGTCGACCCTCCAGTTTTTATTTTAGTTTGAAAGTTGCGGAGGGGGTATTTATTTCAGGGCTTATTTATTTTAGGAGGGTGGAGGAAAACTCCCCCCAAATAGTTATAAACCTATAAGAAGTAAGGAAAGAATAACCATATCAGTCCAGCGCATAGCGAGATCCTTTCAGTACAGACATGCAGACATTTAGACATCCTGTTACTTTATAAATTTGCTACAATAATATTTTGTTGAAATGTATAAAACACATTATTGAAATTGTTAATTTTTGCAGGACACCGTGATTTGAATCCGGGGGAGTGTATGGTTCAATTCTTAAAGGTAAGGTTTTTTTAATTTTTCTAGGTTACAAGTTCCTGAAATAGGATAGAAGACACACAGAAAACTGTCCCGAATTTGTATTAATTTTGAGGAACAAGACTCCAGTTACGTCATATTTTTCTTTCCCGAAAAAGGGAAGGGGGAAAGAAAAAAAGGTAAGGGGGGAAGAAAAAAGAGATGGGAGAAAAGGGGGTTTTCCCCATCTCTTTTGAAGAGATTTTATTCCCCCCTTCCCTTTTTCGGGAAAGAAAAATATGACGTCACTTGAGTCTTGTTCCTCAAAATTAATACAAATTCGGGACAGTTTTCTGTGTGTCAGGATAGAAAGGAAAGCTTAGGATAGAAATTCAACTAATCATGACTTATAAAGCATGTTTTTCCATATTCTTCACGGAGAAACTTTTCCGAGGTATAATTTAACCTAGCAAAGCATTATCCTATGTAATGCGACTATTTATAGCTGACTCAATATGCGAATGAAATAAGAAAATAACCACTGGACAATAAATTGATATTTATCCCCAACAAACAATATTTCTCCCAAATTAACAAATTCAATATAAGGATCCACAGTTTTTGAGCCAACAAACAAGATAAAACTTTGGGTACCAAATTTTCTCAAAGTTACTAAATCTGAAGAAACTGACAGACAGACAAATTTTGTAAAGCTTTCGTATAGGAATAAAATAATATAGATAGTTAATAAAAATTATTCTTAAAAATAATTCTTAAATAACACAAATAAAAAGGAGAAAAATTCCAGGGATCGGAAGCCTCACGTAAGCCGCGCATAAGCCTCAGTTTTAAACCTGATTGTGAGCAGAAAAAAAATTTAAGAAAGAAGGATTGTCTGCTAAAGAGCCGTTTTATACATCCAGCTGAATTTTATAGTGATAAAATCACGATTTCACTGAGGCTTACACGCGGCTTACGTGAGGCTTCCGATCCCTGAAAAATTCTTTTGTAATTTATTTTGACCAATTAATGAAAAATAATTTTCTGTATATTTATATAAAGATTTATACAGAGAAGTGTCTTATTTAAGTTATTTTTTTTATATATATTTTGCACAATATTATTTTTATTCATTTTTTTCAGTTTTTTTTCAAATCGAAGCTTCTTTATATGCCATTATTGTCTGTTTGTCTATTTTCTCCCTCTTAACCCTACAAGATCATACTCTCAAAGTAGGTGGAGAGGTTGTAGTTGGCCAACGCTTACTCCTATTATCTCGACTCCTATTATGGATAGAGGCCTAAAATTCACTGTACAGATACTTTTTTCATCCGACTGGAACACAATCAATGTTTTTTTCCTTTAATCCTTTATTTTCAACTTTTGTCTTGAGGTCCTTATTTTTCTTAACGATCATAAACTCTTTTTTTCCTTTTAATTCTTGAATTTTCTGTAACAAATTAATGATTAGGTGCTACTTATGAAAAGTATCATCCTTGCATAAAAACCAGGGGTCATAAGGGATAATACAATGGACGATAAACCCAATGATAACAGACAAAATTACCTGTTGAAGAAAACTATTGGATGAAACCAATTAACAGGACCATAATACTTTGTGTATAAGGGTATAATTTACAGTCCAAGATGTCCCCTCCCTCCCCCCTATAAAAAATAAATAATTAATTCTTTCATCCTTTTAGGATCCAGTTTTCAACACTTCTCTGATTATTGGCTATTACTGGATACCACTCATCATACTCATTGTTCTATATTCATTCATTTTCCAGGTACATAGATAGATAGATAGATAGATAGATAGATAGATAGATAGATAGATAGATAGATAGATAGATAGATAGATAGATAGATAGATAGATAGATAGATAGATAGATAGATAGATAGATAGATAGATAGATAGATAGATAGATAGATAGATAGATAGATAGATAGATAGATAGATAGATAGATAGATAGATAGATAGATAGATAGATAGATAGATAGATAGATAGATAGATAGATAGATAGATAGATAGATAGATAGATAGATAGATAGATAGATAGATAGATAGATAGATAGATAGATAGATAGATAGATAGATAGATAGATAGATAGATAGATAGATAGATAGATAGATAGATAGATAGATAGATAGATAGATAGATAGATAGATAGATAGATAGATAGATAGATAGATAGATAGATAGATAGATAGATAGATAGATAGATAGATAGATAGATAGATAGATAGATAGATAGATAGATAGATAGATAGATAGATAGATAGATAGATAGATAGATAGATAGATAGATAGATAGATAGATAGATAGATAGATAGATAGATAGATAGATAGATAGATAGATAGATAGATAGATAGATAGATAGATAGATAGATAGATAGATAGATAGATAGATAGGTATATAGATAGATAGATAGATAGATAGATAGATAGATAGATAGATAAATAGATAGATAAATAGATAGATAGATAGATAGGTATATAGATAGGTATATAGATAGATAGATAGATAGATAGATAGATAGATAGATAGATAGATAGATAGATAGATAGATAGATAGATAGATAGATAGATAGATTGATTGATTGATTAGCCATAGTCTCTTAGGATTTGGATCTAAGTAGTCATGGAGTAGGCTGAGATACTTTTGTATAGCCACTAGGGCTATCAAGCTCCACGTTCAAGCACATTATGACTTGACCCGCTATCTCATGAGAGCTACTCATTATTACCTCACCCTTGCCGAGTATTGCAGGTGTCCCAAATTAAGTCACCGTAATGAATGACGCTCTCCGCAGAGGAGCTTGGGATAAGGGTAGTACAGATATTATGTACGTGACTATTAAGTATCCAAACTTACTCGATAATCCCCTTCTTACACAACCAGGGGAAGTTGCGTGAATGTATTCAACTGAGAAATTCGAGTTGCCACATGGGTACTAGAACTCGAACTCTCATCACCGTAACTCAGTGCGTTACCACTGAGCTACGACGCCCCTTTAGATAGATAGATAGATAGATAGATGGATAGATAGAAAAAAACAGAGGGGTTATACAGAAAAACAGACAAGGCATACACATAAAAAGATATACAGACACATAGACATACAGACAGATAGACATACTGACAGATAGACATACAGACAAAGGGATATGCAGACAGAGAGACAGGCAGACACACACACACACAGACAATAAGACATATAGTCTTACAGACAGTCAGACAATAAAACAGACTTACAGACAGACAGACAAAAAGACAGAAAGACAGTCATACAGACAGAAAGACAGACAGACAGAACGACGGACAGACAGTCTTAAAGATAACTAAATACCAGCTATTTAAAATGATTTGTTTTAGGCTGCTTGGAGCCTAACAAAGAAGTCGAAGGCTAAAGAGAAGGAGCGAGAGCGGGTCATGGGCCTGGCGGTCAAAAACAGCAGCTCTAAGCTGACAGTAAAGGAAAGCGGCGGTGGCGGAAGCAGCGTTCTTGCAGCGAATAACAACAGCCGCGCTTTGACTACGAACCATAAGCCGGTTAAACAGCTAGAGATACAGGTACACACACACACAGTGGAATAGTTATTTCTCGCATCGTATTATAAACAGCTTTCCGTGGATATAAAATGTACAATTCATCCGTGGATACCCGAGATGCCGAAGGCACGGGCTAATAAAACTTGTTTTAATTTTGTGATTGTAAATTTTCATATTTGTAGATACATGGATATAATACGATGCTAGGCATAATTTTTTCGTATGGATGAGAACTGTTTCTAATCCACCGGATATTAATCGGTTTCGAATGAATACTAGAAAAGTAATTACTATTAATTTTTGCCTTTTTGTAGTTTGTTGTTTTGTAGGCCCCGAGCGAGGGGCAAAAGGCCTAAAGCTACAAAACTAGTAATAATTTTTTAAGTATGGCTTCAAAATTGATTAATATCTGATAGATTATAAGCGGCTATGAGCCATTCTGAAAAATCATGTATTTTATCGTATTGCTGACCAATTTTCACGAATATTAAAATGAAAAACATGAAATTAAAACCAGTTTTGTCTATAATGCGTTGCAAGAAATAATTATTATTTCATTATGTTTGAAAATTATCTTTATACGATAAATGATTTTTTTTGTAAATTAAAACAAGCGGGCATTTATTGGTTATGAATCCAAACCATGCCGGAAAACTGATTTTTTTTGTATATCCGTCAGGAGCCTGTGAGAGAGAAAATGTCGGATGAAGCAAATATTTCCAGTTCTTCCAGAAAAGAGGATAATAAAATCTGTAAGGTAATCAACAAAATTACCCCTTTTTTATCACAATAATAGAAGAAAAGTTTGGAAATTGCAAATTTGAACCATCCAATCAATATATCAGAATAGTACTAAAAGTTTTAACCCCTAGGAATGATAGAAAGTGTTTTTTTTTAATTTGGCACTATCTACTTTAAAATTCAATGAAAAATTGTACATAGTATTTTAGTAAGTTAAATCATACTTAAAAGTAAAAGTAAAATGAAAGTTCTAGACTATAACTGATGATCAGCTTCAAGTTATTTCGTCCTTTGCAGGTCCATAATGCTATAGAGAATATGAGATAGGCCTTTCAAATTTCATGTGAATATTCCCCATGTTGATTTTGTTATTGCTTACACTTAAAAATATTTAAGGATGAATCAAGAATCGAGGTGCTATCAGAAAATACCAAGGGTTGTCTGTCATCAGACCACCCCTCCACCCACCCCCACCACATTCAAACCCAACAGCTCCCCCTACCCCCTTCGGGAAAACCTTCCTGTCTGGTGCAGCCCCCCTCCCATAACCATCACGTGGAAAACCCCCATTGCCCGCATCGCGGGGCCGGGGTCGGAGGGCGTAAGCCCGAAGTTGGGTTCACCGACCTAGTTCATGATTATCATATACCCCCGTTAGGGGGTGGAGGTGGGGGAACTACAGGTGGCGAGGAGACGGAGGGGGGAAGTGTGAGTGGGGGTGGGGAGTGTGGAGGTGGGGGTGGTGGGGGGACTACCACCACCCACTCGTGCAGTACTGTACCCCACAGCTCTGGCCAGTCCTGTTCTACAGTTCCACACAGGTAAGGTCAACTGTTGCTGTGATGTCAGCCAACACACTTCAACAGAAAGCAAAGTGAGAATACATCTAATCATAATAAATAGTTAAGACAAAGGGTGTGTTGTCTGTTTAGGTTTAGATTACTCAATACCTAGATTTTAGAATACTCTGTTGCTTCAAAAAGACCCTAGTTTAAGATGACCAAGAAAAGATTGATTTTCTAACAATATTTTTTTCAAGAATGTATTAAATGAATTATAAAGCAAGTAGCTCCACTACTTAGAAACCTTGCAATTGAATTATTGATTGTTTACTTATCTTGAAACCCAGTGACGTCCAATTTTTTGAAAGGGTTAAAATTAGGGTTTTCTTGAATCTAATAATTTTTTTAGAAAATTTCCGAAGGTGAAAGATATGGAGTATCAAAGTTTGAAGGGGTGTAAACCCCATTTGCAACCCCAGTCACACCCTCTCCCCCCTTAGAAATCTATGATCCAAAAAATCTTTTTGTTCAGTTCTGCTGGTGAGCAGACAATAAGCGTGTGTAGCAGTGTCCCACCAAGCAGCTGTTGTGATGCAACTAGTTGTACAGGCGGTACAGGAGACAACTGTACAGGTACAGTACAAAAAAAATTAATCTGCCTAACTTGTAGGTATGATACAATTATTTTGTTGTCAGATGTAGCTTATTTATAGAACATTTATTAACCTATCAGCCTATTAATGTTATAATCTTTAAGAAAATTCTAAATATTTTTTTTTGTGGTGTAATCACATCTCTTGAGTATAATATAGAACCCTGCTTGGAGGTCTTACACCCCCCATGGCAAGAGCATGTGCACGCCACAAGGCTGATATAATTTTTCTTTGTAAGGTGGAGGTACCACTGCTGGGGGTGAGATGAGCACCTGCGACGGCGACACTACCACGTGTTGCGGTGAGGCCAGCACGTGTTGCGGCGAGGCATGCTGTGCAGAGAGTGATGCGGGAGCTCGGAGAGGCGGCGATGTAAGTGCTAGCGGCGGCGGTGAAGTGTCGGCGAGTGGCTACAGCTCTGTCTCACAATCGGGTTCTAATATGCATTCGCCAGGTATAATAACTTTTTTGGGAGGTTTTAAATTTTAGTAGCGGAGCTACTTTATAATTCTAAATATCCGCCTGTCAGTATGAGTGTCTGTAATTAAACACCAAATGGGGGAAATATGATTTTCTCGGCTCCTTTTTTTATGTATATTTCACATATTTCCCCATATCTTTAGTGTTTTGGTCCGATTTTCGAAATTTTTATGCATAACAGTATCAAAATTTAATTTCCTGTCGTTCTAAAGATTTTTGTTGTGTTTAAAGATAAAAGAACAGGTAGCTTTTTTTTAGATTTTTCACAGGTTTGTTTGTCTTTAAACGAAAGATCAGAATTTTTTTATTTCAAAATAATAACTAAAATTGTTTTAAAAATCCTTCCTACCTGTAAATCATTTTAGGAAGTAGTTTCTGTCAGGAGAGACCCAGGTATCTGGATGTGAGGCCAGAGTTTATACCTCTAATTTATATACCTGTATATATTATTTAGGTAGTAGTTTCTGCCAGGAGAGACCCAGGTATCTGGATGTGAGGCCAGAGTTTATACCTTTAACTTTTATACCTGTTTATATTATTTAGGAATTAGTTTCTGCCAGGAGAGACCCAGGTATCTGGATGTGAGGCCAGAGTTTATACCTCTAACTTTTATACCTGTTTATATTATTTAGGAAGTAGTTTCTGCCAGGAGAGACCCAGGTATCTGGATGTGAGGCCAGAGTTTATACCTTTCACTTATATACCTGTATATATTATTTAGGTAGTAGTTTCTGCCAGGAGAGACCCAGGTATCTGGATGTGAGGCCAGAGTTTATACCTCTAACTTATATACCTGTATATATTATTTAGGAAGTAGTTTCTGTCAGGAGAGACCCAGGTATCTGGATGTGAGGCCAGTTTACACCTCTAACTTATATACCTGTATATATTATTTAGGAAGTAGTTTCTGTCAGAAGAGACCCAGGTATCTGGATGTGAGGCCAGAGTTTATACCTCTAACTTATATACCTGTATATATTATTTAGGAAGTAGTTTCTGTCAGGAGAGACCCAGGTATCTGGATGTGAGGCCAGTTTACACCTCTAACTTATATACCTGTATATATTATTTAGGAAGTAGTTTCTGTCAGAAGAGACCCAGGTATCTGGATGTGAGGCCAGAGTTTATACCTCTAACTTATATACCTGTATATATTATTTAGGAAGTAGTTTCTGTCAGGAGAGACCCAGGTATCTGGATGTGAGGCCAGTTTACACCTCTAACTTATATACCTGTATATATTATTTAGGAAGTAGTTTCTGTCAGGAGAGACCCAGGTACCTGGATGTTAGGCCAGTTTACAACTCTAATAAATATCTCAAGAAATCAGAAATATATAAAGGGTAAGCATCATTAATTTTATAACAAATTTATCTGTCTGGCCGTCAGTCAGTCCGTAACGCTATGATGAAAATGTGATTTTCTCGGCAGCTATTTAACATAGATTGCTTATTTCTTTTCGTGTAAATACTCCATTCCATTGAGCATTCAGTATAAAATTTACTCGGTTCATTAGCCTTTAAGTATTTCTAGAAAAATATATATTTATTTAGGGCATATGTGAAATGTTTTATGATTTTTTAACAAATATAGGACCTTCTGTACATCTGCCTTAAATCCCTTTGTCGGCCCTTCTATAATATTTTTGTGCTTTTGACCAAGTCCCAAATGATTTTAACATTTTTTGATATAACATGTTTTTTAAAATCTTTGATTACCAGTATAATTTACAGCCCAATGACCCCTCCCTGCTTGCTTTAGTTAATTGGCTTTTAATTATTGGTGGAAAAGTAAAGACACAACTAGATAGAACCAACCAATCCAGTTTAGTATGAAATGATATGTTTATAGAAATATGGGCTCCAAATGCCCCCCTCCTGTCTAAATTAATTGATTGACTGTTTTTCAGTTACTCAAAGACTCGTACCTCGTCTATGGAAGACTTGCCCCGGCACCTGACCAAGGAGCAGCAGGAGATCAAGAACCAGCTCCTGTTGGCAGCTTCCCAGGTATAGTTCTGGTAACCAGCAGCTAGAAGTAGTGAAGCTACCCTATATCTAGGATCTGTTTGTCCCAACTTACATCTGTTTAATATATTTAACATATTCTCTTATAAATTTCTGTACTATAAAAGACTGAATTTTTATGTGTACATTTGTTAAGCTATAATGGCAGCTGATTTTATTACTGTACAATTATTGGAAAATGATGACGTCACAAGTCAGCTGAGTTTAGTGCTGCACATTTATTAATATATTGAAAAAATGACATCTTGTATCAGCTAATTGTACATTTATTATAGGGAAATGATGACGTAAAACATCAACTTATTAAAGTAATATAAATTGATTATAGGGAAACAATGACGTCACGTATCAGTTGATTTTAGTACTGTACATACATTTATTATAGGGAAACGAAGACGCCACGCGTCAGCTGATTGCTCAAGATGACGTCACCCGACAGCTGATGGATATCTTGAAGCAGGCCAACAGTAATGATAACTCTTCAGAGGATGAGAGTGAAGATAATACTTCTGTCAGAGGTATGTTCGCTGGTTGTCCGTTAGTTGTCCGCTAAATGACCGCAAGTTGACTGCTAGTTGTCCGCTAGTTGACTGCTATTTTTCCGCTGGATGTATGTATCTCAAAATCTTCAATTAGAATTAATGAAAAGAAAAAATCTATTTAGCTAAAAATAAAATTATGCAAGAGCAATTAATGAATAAAATATATATTATTAGTTTTATTTTATAATCATTTCAGTAGAATATGAATTATTATTGAATTAAATTTAGTATTTTTGAAATCAAAATTTATTGAGGTCAATTTAGAGAGCCTAAATTAACTTTTCTATTTGTTCTTTTCTTCATCCATCCATCCATCCATTCATTCATCTATCCTTCCATCCATCCATCCATCCATCCATCCATCCATCCATCCATCCATCCATCCATCCATCCATCCATCCATCCATCCATCCATCCATCCATCCATCCTTTCATCCATCCATCCATCCATCCATCCATCCATCCATCCATCCATCCATCCATCCATCAATTCATCCATCCATCCATCCATCCATCCATCCATTCATCCATCCATCCATCCATCCATCCATCCATCCATCCATCCATCCATCCATCCATCCATCCATTCATTTATTCATCCATCTATCCATCCATCCATGCATTCATCCATCTATCCATCCATCCATCCATCCATTTATCTATCCATCCATCCATATATCCATCCATCCATCCATCCATCCATCCATCCATCCATCCATCCATCCATCCATCCATCTATCCATCCATCCATCGATCCATCCATCGATCCATCCATCGATCCATCCATCGATCCATCCATCGATCCATCCATCGATCCATCCATCCATCCATCCATTCATCCATCCATCCATCCATCCATCCATCCATCCATCCATCCATCCATCCATCCATCCATCCATCCATCCATCCATCCATCCATCCATCCATCCATCTATCCATCCATCCATCCATCCATCCATCCATCCATCCATCCATCCATCCATCCATCCATCCATCCATCCATCCATCCATCCATCCATCCATCCATCCATCCATCCATCCATCCATCCATCCATCCATCCATCCATCCATCCATCCATCCATCCATCCATCCATCGATCCATCCATCCATCCATCCATCTATCCATCCATCCATCCATCCATCCATCCATCCATCCATCCATCCATCCATCCATCCATCCATCCATCCATCCATCCATCCATCCATCCATCTATCTGTCTAACTATCTATCTATCTATCTAGAATATGACAGAAGGAACACCAGATCAGAGATGAGTAACAGACGGGGTAGATCCGCAGGCAGGAAGGGAAACCATAGAAGGCACAGGTGAGTACATTGACATTCCTAATACATTAAATAACATTTTTGTTTTTATATTAGAAATAAACACTAAAGGGGTTAGATAACGGTATTTCCCTATTCCATTGTCCTTGTGTCGACTCTGAATTGGGTCTTTGAAAATCAACCAATTGTGTCGGGAATATTACTACAGCCAAGAAGCAGAAAACAATTTGCTAGCAGGCAAAAAATTCTTTGGAGATGTATCAATTTATCGGTCTTATAGATAAAATAAAAACATATTGGATGCTTATTAAACACTTTTTGAAAGTCAAACTGCTGTTAAATACTCTTGATAAAAATATTCCCAAAGCAAAGCTTTATCTGAAATAATTATAGCAGACTTCTAAAAAGAAAAACAAAAATTTAGCTTTCTTATTGTCAGATATTTTTCTGTTCTGTGTTATTATTTGTTTAATGAAGTAATTATTAATCTAGACATTGTATATATATTATTTAGGTCGTATTCAACGCATTCCTCCCAGAGTGAGGGTTTTCCTCCCCTCTATCCAGATCCGTGTGCACCCCCGACCTCTATTGATTCTCCTAAAAGGTATCAATCTATCATATATATATCTATCTATCTATCATTTATCAAATATTTATCATTAAATCATATTTTTTCAATCTATTTCATATCAGTTTTATATCTCTCTATCTACTAATTCATCTATTGTTCTATCTTAGGCTAGCGGCTACGCCCATAGAGGCCCTCCACTTATATAATATTTTTTTTCAGAGTGGTGCGGTTTCTCTAGTCAGAGTGGAGATACCCTTCCCAAAAATAATTATAAATCTTCCCAAAACCCTAAAAGAAACTTTATTGAAAAGAAGAACTATATCGGTTTAATAGTTAGCAAGATTCTTTGCTATGCACGGGCAGGCTAACCGCTAGACAAACAGACATCTTATCAAGTTAATGTATTTGATATTATTTTGTGTAGGTATAGTTCAGCAACCCTACCGCCTCCCCGTACAAAAACACACGCGGCATCCACGCAAACTTCTAGAAGACGCGGCAGAAACACTAGCAGAAAGTAAGTTCAATCAATCAATCAAATTATAATTATGAATGGACAGTCGAAATTTTATTCTCTGTGGCTTTGAAAGCGATTAATATCTGCTAAATTGGAAACATTTCTGAGCCATACCGAAAAATGATGTAACTAATCGTATTATAGACAATTTTCCAAGAAAGATAAAAAAAATAATAATCATAAAATTATTAACATTTTTGTAATCAGTTTAAAATACGATGCGAAAAATTTTATTCTAAAATAAGTTTAATGAACTTTATCTAAGCAGATTTATAATTGACCCAAATTAAACTAAAATGTTTAAGATTCTTTCTATAACTTTCTTAATGCGTAAAATTTATTCATAACTATTAATTGAAATCAATATTAACAAGGATTATCAAACAGGAATCTAAAGAGATAAGACAATAGCCGATAATAAACAATCTGTAGATTACAATTAGTGGTTGAAACATTTGGACACTCAACTTAATGAAACAACCAATTAAAATTCAATAAAAGTTCCCAACGCTATTGGGCCAACAAATAAAAAAACGTTATTATAAAACTTTTGGGACTAGTGTAATAAACAACCCAATGTCCCCCGCCTCGTCCTTATTCCCGCTGTTTATGGACGTAGTCGATTCTTGAAGCAAACTATATAACGATACAAACAACCCAAAATACAGACAAACTTATAGAGTAGCTTCGGTTGTAAAAATCTTAAAAATAATCTGTCCCAAATCTGAAATGATTAAAATATTATGGTTCGATTATCAGAATTAATCATGTGATGAAAACTTTTACAAAATGATCAACTTTCGAAACAAACTTTTTTTCAGAGAAAAATTTCAATTTTTAAGTTTGAATATTTTTATTTCATGTAAAGTCGGAGGAAGACTTATTCAAGTGTGCCCCCCACCTCAAGTTCTTGTAGATCAACGCCAAAACACACCAAAACTAAGGAATTTATTCTCAATAAATATCGGCAATTCCACGGATCTCAAGGGATAAGACAATTGATGGTACATTGATGGTGCCTCAATGATGATAAACAAAATAACTCCTTCTGTTTATTAAGATCATTTGTTGAAAAGTTTGGGCATTACGTAATTGGGACCAACAAAACAAACTAAATAAACTATCATTTTTTATTGAGAATAAAAATTATAAAAGTCGACCTCCCCCATTACACTTGATCCTACCTGTCTCTCCAGCATAACTGGATCCAAGGCTGGCAGGCATCCTGCACCAGATCAACCTGGCAGCAGGCATACAGAAACTGCTGGATATAGGAATCATTCCTGTGGCCATCTGGACCGTTCAAGGTATGTTTGTTTGAAAGGATCTAAAGGGAAATAACAAAGACCGATTTACACTCCCAAATACACAAAATTACCCCCACTGTATATTACAATAATAACTATTATTAATCTATCTATTATCAATCCATCTGTTATTAATCCATCTACCATTTATCTATTTATTATCTATCTATTATTTATCTATCTATCTATTTATTAACACATCTATTATCAATCTATATATCCAGGTATTCAGCGCATTCAGGGTCAGCCACGTGTTCCCGCCTCCCCTCTTCTACTTCCTCGAAAGCTTTCAACAAATGTGGGTGTGGCAACTCCGCCCACTCACATCATAACTCATGTTCAGGTAGATAAATAGATAGATAGATTAAGATGTTGGTGTGGTAAATCCGCACACTCACATCATAACTCAAATTCAGGTAGATAAATAGATAGGTAGAATAAGTTCATGACTTTGAAACTCGGCCCATTTGAAGAGATAGTTAGAGCTGGAGAGATAGATAGATTAAAATATGGGTGTGGCAACTCCGCCCACTCACATAATAACTCATGTTCAGGTAGATAAATGGATAGATAGATTAATAAGTGGGTGTGGCAACTCAGGTAGAGAAATTAGTAGATGAAGATAAACAGATAAAATGTAGGTGTGGTAACTCCGCCCACTCACAACAACAACCTAGGTTAAGGTAGATAAATATATCGATAAAGATGAAAATTAATTATTTGTCAGATAAATACCTAGATTTAATTCAATATGAATAAAATTCTAACAAGGATAACAAAATCACAAGTACAAATAGCATAGCTTTACATAAAAATACCAAAACTTTATAAATGAATGTATATTTATGTCTTTTGTAGCATGATTGACAGAACAACGGTCTAAATTTAATTAATGCTTATTGGTTTATGAAAACTTCTCAAAAATTTTCAGCTGTCTATCCTAGTTCATTTTAGACGCACAGACGGATATTCATTATAATAGAGTATCTTCGTCACTAATAAAAATAGACTCATATATAAGTTTTAAGTAATAAACAGGATGTCAATGAAATGGATATAGAATATACGTGAATATTATAACAGGAGAAAAATTGACGTCAATTTAGGTTGCTGACATGGACATCAAATAATGGTCAGTTCGTTAATCAAGTATGAAGGGTGAATATGGGGTATGTGGGTGGAAGGGGGGAATCGTTACCAGCTAAAAGTTCCACTTCATTAGAGAACATGAAAATCTGGTGTAACATCCAAGTAATAATATATCCATTGTCATAGACTTATGTGATGACGCACTTTAATTAGATAACTAAAACTAATTGTTTATACTAGGAAATTAATTAAAAATTATATATTTAAGATCAAATAAATTTGAGAAGCGTAGATACTCTCTTTACATATTACTAGCGGCTGAGCCATTAGAAGCCCCTAGGGACACGTGAAATTGTTTATTTTCAATCTATATTAAAATCTGCTGTTTACTAAAAATATTTTTTTCGCCGCTATCTATCTATCTATCTATCCAGGTGGGAACAGCTGCAAAGTTGTGAGTGTGTCTTGTGATAGAAGTTTACCCCGCCATATCACTGGTCACCACCTGAGCTGCGGTGCTGCAGCCGCCGGCAGCAGTAGCGGCCAAGCAGCTGCGGGTCCCTTGGCAGCAGCTGCTAGCAATAACAAACTCAGTTCTTGTCTCAAGGAATGTTTTCTAATGATATAATTTTTAAAAGATCTAAATCATTCGACTTATTTATTTATGAATTTACTAGCGGCTTCGCCCCTAGCCTCTAGGGGCTTTGCCCCAAGAGATGATAAAAAAAAGTTAAGGTGAAATTCGTAAAATGGGCGGGGGATTTTTTTGTTTTTTGGGGGGATGGAGGTGTCCCACCCCCCAAGAAAATAGCCTAAAACCACCACAGGACCAGTAGGTATATTCCCTGAAGAGTAGAATCCGATTGGTTCAGTGGTTACCGAGATCTTAAGCTTCAGACGGACGGACGGACAGACAACATTCTACTTTGTATTATAGATCCCATTTTTTTTATTTTAATGGTGATGTTGACAGTCGACACCCCCCTACCGTACGAATTTACTCATTGCCATGCAACAACCCCTTTGCTCTTATCTCATATTATCAGGGATTTGAAGGATTAAGACAACGGACGATAAATTTATATAAATTCCCAAAATTTATTCATTTTGTAGATTGAGATTTTGGCTAAAAAGTTTGGACACTACTAGTTTGGACCCAACCAATCAACATTTAATAAAATTACCCAAGGTTTTTTTTGCAAAGTACAATGTGTCAGTGTACCAGTGTAATTTACAGCCTAATGTCCCCTCCCTCTCTAAAAATTAAGTTTTATCTACGCTGTTTATGAATGTAATTGTTGTAAATAAATTTAAACAAAAAAAATCATTAGAAAAAAAAACATTAATATTCAGAACCCCCATCATGGAAGTGGCGGTCACAGCATAGACAGGCACCCCCAACACCCCCATCATACTAGCACATGTGAGCATGCTTCTAAACACTATGTTACCCCTGCGGGGGGCTCTGTACCCCAGCACCACCATGTGCACAATAATGATACTAGTGAAAATAACATAGACAGTGTTCATCATTGCCATAACGGCGGTGCAAATAACAGTGACAATAAAATGCACAATGTGAACGAAAACAAAATGGCGGCGCCCCAGTTAACCACGTGCCAATTGCCGCCATGTTCCAACCCCTCGTTTGATACCTTTGTCGCAGCCAGAGCGACTAATAACGTCGGCGGCGGCAGTTGTGTGACTTACGCCTATCCCGGCCATGATAATGGCCAGCAGCCAGACAAACAAATGTCGGTTGTTGACATACTCAAGGACATCAAAACGTCGTCAGAGGCAACTGCCGCTGAGCGGCATTACTACGACGACATTCCGACGGCGGCAACGAAACGCGGCATGCAGCACGCGCATTATCCGCCCGGCTGTAAACCTGTTCTGTGTCCCAAGGTATGTTGGATCGATTGAATGAATGTAGAAAATAGGTGGATATATTGTAGGAAATTGTTCATTTTGATGATAACATGGACCTCATTTATTGAAGAGTATGTTTATCCGGTAGGAGGGGAGTGGATAGGGTAAAAGTAATCAAAGAAGAATTTAAATTAAAAATCAATAAAGGTACTATTCTATAATTCTATTTAAAAATCCTTATATTATAAAAATGGGTTTGAAGAAACTTATTTTTTTAAATATAAAGAATTTAGTTTATACAGAGTTAATTAATAGGTTTTTCTCGCATCGAATTATAAACAACTTTCCGCGGATATAGAAAGTACAATTATAAGATTAAAACCAGCTTTTTTAGCCGGTGCCTTCGGTTTTAATCTTATGATTGTAAATTTTTATATTCATAGAAAGCTGGATATAATACGATGCTAGACATAGTTTTTTTTCGTATGGATGAGAACCGGTTCCTATCCACCGGATTCGAATATATACGAGAAAAGAAATTATAATATATAAGATTAAAATAATTTATAGAAATAATTGTGTAAACGACAATGCCTTCAATTCCCAATCTTTGAACAAATTCATATATGCTGTATTAATACAGGGTGCGCCACATATCTAGGGACTTTTTTAAAACGGCCATAGCGTCAAAACTACTTGACCAATCAGGACGTTTGACCCCACTATAAAAAGCTTAGGTAATGACCTTTTAGCACAAAAAAATCTTTGGGCGAAGATGGGCTCGTACTCCGAGGTGGCCGCACTTATGTTCAACAAGGCAGATTCGAAGTGCGCCGGTGGTATAATCTGGATTCTCAACTAGGGCCCACTAAATCGGACCTCAGCTCATCTGTAGATGAGCTAGAGTTATGCAACTTGCTGGGAATACTGTTAGATACATAAGTAAGACACTAGAAAAGACCACAGCTCTTTATCTAAAATGGCTTGGCTTTAGTACTCCGGCAAAGTGAAACGTGGCAGATTTAAAGATGTCAAAAACGTCAAAAATCGTGTAAAATCGTGAAAATTTCTCGTTTCTCGACGTCAGAGACCCATATGGAACTTAAAACTCATTTTAGACTGTGAATTACACTGACAACCCTAGATGAATCTTCCTGCCATTTCCATAAAGGTATAAAACGTCGTTCTAGCACAACTGTGGTCCATATAAGAGCCTCCGTGTCAAAGGGTAGCTTGAAAGTTGGATGAATTTGGATCCTGCGGTTACTCACATTCCTAAGGAAATGGGGCCTCCCAGCAGCCCGATCTTAATTCAATGGACTTTTGGACCTTGGGCTACTTTGAAGCATGTACCAATAGACGTACCCATACCATAAAGACCTCCCTCATTGCCACTATCAAGGAGAACTTTGCCAGCTTGGACAGTTACATTCTGACCTTGGCCTGCCGGCGGTTGAGGAGGCGGGTAGAGGCGGTGATTGATGCTGGCGGCGATTTTATTCAATGATCTAATAGTCATAGACCTAATTTGCTCCCCAGTTTTTAAAATTTGATAAAATCTTTAAAATTGACGATTTTATGTTCATTTGTTTACAATTTAGAAAAAGTCCCTAGATATGTGGCGCACCCTGTAGATTAATCACCCTAGATGGACAATCAGACACAATCTTGAGTCCTACTAGCGGCTACGACCCTGGAGGCCTCTAGGGGCACTTGAGGAGGGGGGAGTTGAAAACTAAATCACAGTTTTTTATTTGGATTTTAAAAAAATACTTTTTTAAGGGGGGGGGGGGCACCCCCCCCCAATCACATTTTTTTATTAGTGCAATTTCTCGTCGTGAGTGGGTGGTCGTACCCTCCCCAAAGATAGTTATAAACCTTCCTGGGACCCATGAGAAGCTACTTTGTTAAGGAGAACCCGATCGGTTCAGCTGTTAGCGAGATCCTTCAGCACAAACACCCAAACAAACAGACAGACAGACATCCTGTTACTTTATTATAAGGATTTATATTAATTTCATCAAGCAAAGCTTTATACTTTCGTACAAAAATATGTATATTTTCTAACCAATAATATGGTCTGATTGTTCCTAATGTTCCTAATCAGCGTTCCTATTGGTCCAATAAATTGATTAAGGATCTACACTTTCTATATCTATTGCTTTTTAGAGATCTATTAATAGATTTATTACAACTTGCATCTTCACCCCTTCACCCCATCCCCTCCCTTCTTATCAGATTAACGAAATGACCAATATTGAATAGGGGAAATAGCAACCTTTATTGAAGACAATTTTTCCCCTTTTATAATATTTACGTAAATTCTACATCTATTATTATATTTTAAAATTAAATATAAAACAAAGGGTTTATTATATAACATGTTCTTTGAATAGAAGTTATTTTATAACCTAAAAATTTATTGTTCTTGGTTCAATTCTTAAAAAAAGAGTTGAAAATGAAAATAATATTTTCTACATTAAAATGTGTTTAATCCGTAAAACGTATCAGGAAGGGAGGGCCTATTGGGTCGTTTATTACACTAGTCCCCAAAGTCTTACTCTAATTCGTTGGCTTAACAACCGTGGGGACTTTTATCGCATTTGATTGTTTATTTCATTTAGTGTCAAAATGTTTCAATCACTAATTGTAATCTTCAGAAGGGGTAATTTTGTGTCTTATCATTGGGAGTGTACATTAATATATCCACACGTCCATTTTACATTCCTAATATGTATTCAAAATTATATTTTTTCAGCCCCCAACGTTGCCAAAACCAAAAATTAAAATATATATTTAAACCAAAAATACCCAAGGCGCTAATTTTAGCCTAACAATTAACTATCCGAATCCGCTATTGAAATAACGTATTGTGGATTCCAAAATTGTCCAAAAATTGGACGGATTCCGGATTCGGATTGCCAACCCTAATTTAAATTATTATTTTTCAGCCCCCAACGTTGCCAAAGCCAAAGCCCCCATGCAGGGTTTCTTCAGAGATTACTACTGTTAATAATTCTATAAACAGGTTAGATAGATAGTTAGTAGGATAGCAAAAGTTAGGTAGATGGCAAGAGATAGACAGATAGATAGTAGGACAGCATGAGATAGACAAATAGATAGATAGATTATAGGATAGCAAGGAAAGACAGATGGATAGTAGGATAGCAAGAAATAGACAGAAAAATTATAGGATAGCAAAAGATAAACAGATAGATACTAGGCCAGGATAGCAAGAAATAGGCAGATAGATAGTAGGTTAGGAATAGATAGACAGATATATATTTGATAAGAAAGATATACTGGTAGATAGTATGATAGGAGGAGATAGACTGAAAAATGTAGGATAGCTAAAGATAGACAGATAGATAGCAGGATAGTAAGATATAGACAGATAGATACTAGGATATCAAGATATACGCAGATAGATAGTAGAATAGGAATAGATGGACAGATAGATATTTGATTAGAAAAGATATACAGATAGATAGTAGTATAGCAAGAGATGGAATTAGATGGATTAGGATACAAAGAGATAGAAAGATAGAAAGTAGGAAAGCAAGATAGAAAGTAGGATAGCAAGATATAGACAGAGAAATATAGATAGACAGTAGGATACCAAGAGAAAGAAAGATAGATTGAAATATATCAAGAGAAAGAAAGCTAAATATTAGGATAGCAACATAAAGACAGAAATAGTTGGATTGCAAGAGATTGATAATAAGATAATATAGTAAGGGATATAAATTTTAATATAGTATGATATTAAACTAGGTTTTGGACATCTAGCGAATGAAATTTAAACTAAAGTTGTATTTACAGAGAACATCTGCACCATCAAACCCACTGTAGTCAGAATACAAAATCCACAGGTCTTCCTACCCAGCAGTCTAATTGTAACAGCAGCCAACCACAGGGCGCCAACTCATCCTACACTCACCAACCACAGCCCGGCTCTCTCCAGCGCTGTGACCAATCACAGGCGCCGATAGTAATGGCGGGAAATTGCGCGGGAAATACGTTGACCCATGTGGCGCAGTGTAATCAGCCGCCCCCGCCAGCTGGTGGTAAACCACAGCCGCCCATTCCCACGGCAAGGTTAAGCAGTATGCCCGGAACTGTGGGTGGAGGTTCGAGTACCGGTATGGGAGGGTCTAGCAGTCAAGAATCCAGGTAAGGATTTTTTATCTAATTAAATGCATTAAAAAAACTGAATTACTTTTAATCTGAAAATTAAATTTCTTAAAAAACATGAGAGATCTATTTGATGCTTACCTAAATAGAGAACTAAATCACTTCATTAGTTACTGAGATCTTAAGCTTCAGACAAAAAAGGTAGGGGGAGAAAGTCACACAAAAAACAGACACGGGACTTCATAAAAATGAGGGATTATCCATCTCTTTTTTAGGAGTTTTCTTTCCCACTTCTCTTCTCATCACCCTCATTTTTATGACGTGACGTGACTGACTTTTGAGTGACTTTCTTCCCCTACCAAAAAAACCTTACTACTTTAAAGTGTGTTACCTTTTTTTATGTTTTATTATTATTTGGCCACAACTTGGTAAAAAATGCTCACAATTCAGACCTTTTTTGACCAAAGATACTCAAATGGCTCCTTTACAAGCCCAATCAATCAGTTTTAAGATATCTTTATATTTCAAGAAAAATTTATGAAAATACTAAAAAAACAGCAAATTTGGGTGTTACCTTTTATATGCAATTGCACAGATACCATAAAATCAACAGAAAAAATACTTATTTTTAAAGTTTGATTCTGTTAAATTGGCTATTCTTGAAGGGATTTATGCATTGAAATATACTGAAACATAATATTGGGCAGAAATTAATGTATTTCAAAGAAGGAAAATTTTTAAAAATAAGAAATTCGACCTCTATCACTTCAGAGGACAGCTGCCAACCTCCAGTTGACAGCATATAGTTAATACTTGTTAGCAATAATAATTAGCCCAAAAAGTAAAACAAAAAGTTTTTTAATATGGCAAAAAAAATGATAATCTAAATCTTAATTTTGGGGATGATGATCTGAAGGACGCTCTTACTGGTGGTGATGATGACCCAGATGGTATCCAAACATGTGAGCGTTATGACAACTCATCTATTGAACTATGGTCCAATTTTTGTATTTGTAGCAGTCTTCAATTAAAAGTTGTAACAAGAAACATAACCATCTTTTAAAAACTGCTAT
Organism: Acartia tonsa; assembly: GCF_053477335.1. NCBI lineage: Eukaryota > Metazoa > Arthropoda > Copepoda > Calanoida > Acartiidae > Acartia > Acartia tonsa. The sequence continues at coordinate 3,985,333 of NC_137269.1, forward strand.
ATTTACCTTATGAATTGGAGAATTTAAAAACCATGATTGTATGTTTGGGGATTTCTCTTGATTGGAGAATGCTACAAATACAAAAATCGGACCATAGTTTACCATATGTTTTACCATATGTAAAAAAATTTTGTTTTACTTTTTGGGCTAATTATTATTGATAACAAGTATTTAACTACATCCAGTCAACTGGTGGTTGGCAGCTGTCCTCTGAAGTGATAGAGGTCGAATTTCTTATTTTCCAAAAATTTTTTTTTTTTAAATACATTAATTTCTGTCCAATATTATGTTTCAGTATAATCAATGCATAAATCCCTTCAAGAATAGCCAATTTAACAGAATCAAAATTTAAAAATGACAGAAAAGTAAAAATAAGTATTTTTTTCTGGTGATTTTATGGTATCTGTGCATATAAAAGGTAACACCCAAATTTGCCGTTTTTTAGTATTTCATCAATTTTCCTTGAAATATAAAGATATCTTAAAACTGATTGATTGGGCTTGTAAAGGAACTATTTAAGATCTTCGGTCGAAAAAGTTCTGGTTTAGAAGCATTTTTGACCAAGTTGTAGCCAAATAATAATAAAACATAAAAAAAGGTAACACACTTTATATCAAAGGATATCAACTATTTAGAATGAGTGGTAAGGTGAAGTTAGCCAGCGAGGGAGGTAGCGGGGACGAGGCTAACTCAAGTCTCCATGAAATTCAACAGGTATGGTTTCATTTTTAGAACAACCAATTTATATCCGATGGACTAGAACCGGTTATAAGTCACACTGAAAAAAAAACATGTTTAGCGTCGTATTACAGACAGTTTTTCATGATTATTAAAATACAAATTTTAAACCTACTGTCAGTTTCTTTAATCTGGTCCCTTGGCCCCTCGGGTCTAACAAAACTGATTTTGATTTTATAATTTTTCATTTTAATATCCGCGGAAACCTGTCTATAATACGATGTGATAAACTAACGCAAGGCTTTGGACATCCGTCTGTCCGACTGAGTTCTTTGCGCTCTTAAAATTGATCTAACATATTTACTGAATAAGTTTTATCATTTTGTAAATATACAAACTTTAGAGAAAGACACTGTACTGTAAAGAAACTACACCAGTGTCAAAACTTTACCGCCAATAATTTTAATCAACAAAAGGGGTTATTTTGTTTATCGTAATCGTAATGCTAATTGTAATTTACTTTTTAGGTTGACAAAGAGTTTGTTAATACTGGAAATGATACGAGGTAAGTTTGATTTTTTAATTCTAGAGAAAAAATTCTTTAAACGGGTTGTTTATAGAATGTAGTATGTCTGGGTTTATATTTCCGATGCTATTTGCTGATTTTAAATGCCCAATACAAAATCGAGACAGGGTCCCCAATATGTGGGCAAGGTTAAATAAAGCTCATGACACCTCTAATCTCTTATTTTAATCAACAAACCTCAGCTAAGCCCCCCTAATACGCGTGGAATAAAGGGGTTGGATCTTATATTAGCCAGCTTGAAGTTCCAAATTATTAGGTTAAACGAAAATATGGTGCAATATCCATTTATTTATATCACCTAAACTGTAACTAAACAAAGTGTCCAAACAAATCAGCCATGTGACGTCATAAAAATGAGGGATTATCCATCTCCTTTTAGGGGTTTTCTTTTCCACTTCTCCCCTCATGTCCCTCACTTTTATGACGTCATATGGCTGATTTTTGAGACACTTTGTCTAGTTACACCAAAATTATTAATGTACCCAAAAATTTATGATAACATTTTCATATTCGTTGGCTTAACAACTTTAGGACTTTCATTTGATTTTGATTGGTTGGTTGATTAACTTGAGTGTCCAAACGTTTCAACCATCAATCAGTAAAAGGGTTAATTTTGTGTTTTTTGACTATGGTCTTATCCCTTTAGATCCCTGATAATTTTTATTGTTATTTCCAGGGATGACTGGATGAACAAGGTTGGGAAGAAGATAAGATTTAGAAGAAAGAAACGGGACAAACAGAAAACAGAGAATAGGGCGAGGAAAGCCTTAAAAACCATATCACTAATTTTAGGTAATTCTTATAGATTAATTAATATATTTTACAGGGAGGTAGGGGATATTAGACTGTTTATTGGTTAATACCCAAAGTTTTATAATAACATTTTCTTTTTTTGGGGGGGAAATATTTATCTTTTGATAGGTTGGTTCATTAAGTTGATTGTACAAACGTTTCAACCACTTATTGTAATCTAAAGAAATGGTAATCTTCATTAGAAAAGTACGTCAATTTATAGTTCATTGTCTTATCCCCTTATATCCCTGTATATTTTACCAAGGATGGTACAATCCTATTTTATGAAGTGTTAATAGTTTTTTGTCAGAAGCTTAAGATCTCAATAACTACTGAATGAACTGATTGAGTTATCTTTAAGCTTACCAATGCTTCTGTAATGGTTTTAGATTATTTCATTTTCAGATTAAAGTCCGAAGGTGGTATTAAGCTATTTTTCTAACTTAGAAGACTGGGACCCTAAAGACTAGGGTCGTTTCCACTAATTCTTACATAAAGTAACAGGATTTCTGTCTTTCTTTACCTTGAAATCACAATGACAGCTAGAACGACATGGCTTTAATTTACAGTGAAGCTTTATGTAGGTTCAGGGAAAGTTGTTGGGGAAGAGTACCTTCACCCTCCCACGGGAACCCTTAAACCCCTCTCCATTAATTAACTTACTGGGGTTCGTATGTCATTTTATAAAAGGACAATAATCTTTTTTTAGTTTATTTAAAAAGGCATCAGTTTTCATGAAAACTAAACTTTTTAAATTGTTAAATCTCCGCCACTTTTTATTCCAGATTATTTGTAGAATTTTGTGCTAGCATAATCTATAAGTTCATAGATTTTTGGAGATAATCGTTACCAGGAACATTTCACTGTGAAAATAACTAAATACAAACTTTTTTACAGGTGCTTTCGTGACCTGTTGGACACCATTTCATATCCTGGCAATTGTGGCCTCTTTCTGTCCAGCCTGTATCAATGTTCATGTCTATATGATTGCTTACTTTCTATGCTATGCTAATAGGTATACACATACATAAATAGATTGATAGGTAGATAGGTAGATAAGTAGATTAGATAGATAGATAGACAGACAGATAGACAGCATGACTTACAGACAGACCGCCTGTACCAATGCAATGTTCATGTCTATATGATTGCTTACTTTCTTTGCTATGCTAATAGGTATACACATACATAGATTGATAGGTAGATAGCTAGATAAGTAGATTAGATAGATAGATAGATAGATAGACATACAGATAGACAGACAGATAGACAGCATGACTTACGGACAGACCGCCTGTACCAATGTTCATGTTTATATGATAGTTTACTTTCTTTGCTATGCTAATAGGTATACACATACATAGATCGATAGGTAGATTAGATAGATAGAAAGATAGATAGATAAACAGATAGATAGATAGATAGATAGATAGATAGATAGATATATAGATAGATAAATAGATAGATAGATAGATAGACAGACAGACAGACAGACAGACAGACAGACAGACAGACAGACAGACAGACAGACAGACAGACAGACAGACAGACAGACAGACAGACAGACAGACAGACAGACAGACAGACAGACAGACAGACAGACAGACAGACAGACAGACAGACAGACAGACAGACAGACAGACAGACAGACAGACAGACAGACAGACAGGCAGACAGACAGACAGACAGACAGACAGACAGACAGACAGACAGACAGACAGACAGACAGACAGACAGAAAGATAGACAGACAGACAGACAGACAGACAGACAGACAGACAAACAAAAAGATATACAAACAGACAGACTGATAGACAATCTGTATTAATGTTCATGTTTATATGATTGCTTACTTTCTTTGCTATGCTAATAGGTATACACATACATATATTGATAGGTAGATAGACAGATAGACAGACAGACAACCAGACAGACAGACTGATAGACAGCCTGTATCAATGTTCATGTTTGTATGATTGCTTACTTTCTATGCTATGCTAATAGGTATACACTATACACATACATGGATAGATAGGAAGATATATAGATAGATAGACATGCAGAAAAATAGACAGATATATAAAAACATACAGACAGAAAAAACACAGATTAACAGACAGACAGATATAGAAATAAAATTAAGGCTTAAACAGAAAACAAAAAACCTTATATGTACATAATTTTATTTTGATTTTAGTCCTCTGAATCCGTTCTGCTACGCTGCCTCAAACCTGCAGTTTAAAAACACTTTCAAGCGGATAATGCGGGGTGACCTTTCGTTCAAGTGATTCAACCTATCACAGTGCTTGGTTTCTTATTAGTTCGCGCCATTTTTAGTTTGAAACAGCCAATGAATGCAAAGATTGCATTTTATTTCCCGCCATTTTTTGTTTCTATAATAAAATATGTGAAATTTAAGCAAAAATACTTTTCAGTTCAAGATAACAAATAAATTTAATAACAAAGAGAAAAAATACGTTTTATATGTTCATAGATTTTATAGCAATAATAGGAAAAAAGAAACTGACTTTAGTAATAATTATTAGCTAAAAAATAACAATAAACTCATTAAACATTTATTAGATATTTTGATATTTTTTTTTCTTATTTTCATAAATAATTTAATTTTATTCTCGAATGTGTAGAAGAAAGTTGAATCTCTAAAAAGTACTGGTTTATTCAAAAATGATTTTTTTAACTTCGTGTTAATTAATGTTAGAATATATTAAAATGTAAAATTCAGGACTAAGATTTTAAAATAATTTAATAGTAACTGACAAACAGACAAACAAAGTTTTGTGTTTTACACATCTGGGGTATTAATATAGTGTGGGAAGGTGAATTGCCCTCTCCCCACCCCCCTCCCTGGTTTAGTTTATTAAAAATTTTATAAAACTCTACAAAAATTAGGGATCTACTGCAGTTCACGGTAAAATATTGCTGGTAAGCAATATTTCCAAAAATCAATGAATTTTAAAGGCTGCTAGCTGCCAAACGGCTGAACGTACAGATCATTCCCGCACACTGTTTTAAGCGGCATAAGAAGGCCTACAAATAATCTGGAATAGCTATAAATCAATAATGCATAATTATCTCGCAGTGAAGAGAAATGCGCGAAAAAGACCTATTTCACGCGTTTTTTCTTCAGTGAAGCTTTCCCTGTGCATAGTTGGATCTTGGCTATTCCAGATTATTTGTAGGCCTTCTTATGCCGCTTAAAATGGTGTGCGGGTATGATCTGTACGTTCAGCCGTTTGGCAGCTAGCAGCCTTTAAAATTCATAGATTTTTGGAAATATTGCTTACCAGCAATATTTTACCGTGAACTGCAGTAGATCCAAAATTAGTTTAATGTTACGTTGGCAATTATTTGATAATGTATATCCATTTAGGGAAGGGAAGGACAATAGACTATAAATTACACTCAAAAACTGTGGATACTATAAGTGTCTTAACTTTTAAACCAATAATTTAATCTTCGGAGGGGGTATTTTGTTTGTTATCATTCGATATTTATATTGATTTATCACTAATAGTCCAGCCCCTTAAGATATCTTTTATCACTTTAAAGTAATAGGCAATAAAATATTTTTGGGTGGGCACATTTTCAATAGCCCCCTCTCCCCGGGAATTAGGGTTAAATATGCAATAGTTATTAAAACCAGTTTTGGTGGCCCCTAGGGACTTAAGGTCCAGACTGAAAAAACTGGAATAAATCTTATGATTTTTAGTCATTGATTGAAATTGTCTGTAATAATATGCTATACACGATTTCTCACTATGGCTGAGAACTGGTTCTAATCGGTTTCAAAGCCTTACTGGAATACTTAAATCATTTTTCATCTTAATCTTTTAAATAGTTTGTCTGTACTATTTTATAAACATTTTAAAATTTGTTGGTCCTTTGTAAAAATTAGTTATATTTTCTTTCTTTTATAAAGAAAATTTAGTTATGATTCAAATGTAATGTAAATATTCTATTAAATGTTAAAATTATATCAATAATGTGTTTTAGGTTATTATATTATACTAAATATAAAGTGTTTTAAATGTATTTAAATAGATTGATGTAAATTTTTGTATACTAAATGGGTAAAATGTTGTCTTTTTTTTTATAGAAGAAACTATTCTGTAATTTAAAGAAGTAGGATTTCTGTTTGATAAGATCTCAGAAACTGTTATGAATACTTTTTATGGAAGAAACTTATTTGTCGTGAAAAATTATGTTAATTAAAAACTTAATAAAATGAAGTAAATATCTCCTAGAGGCCTCTAGTGGCGTAGGCCATAATTAATATTATATGATAAAACATTGCCTATGTTTTGTTTTCGAAATAAATGATTATCCTAGTTAAAGAAGTCGTAGCAATTTTTCCAATTTCGTTAAAGTGGTGATTACACCCCCCTCCCGAAAAAAACGAATTTGGGGGGTAACAAAGATTTTCGCTTCTCACGCCATTTTACTCCACTAAATACAAATTACCCCATCCTTAAAATTCTCCCCCCCCCCCCATAAAAAAAAAGCTTGGACGCCGTTGCCCCCTCCCCTCCCTTAATGATTATCATTGGGGGCGGCATACAAGCTATTGGGATTTTTATTGAATTATGATTGGTTGGTTTATTGAGTGAAGTGTCCAAACGTTTCAACCGCTAATCGTTCTCTACAGAATGGGTGATTTAAGTCTCATAATTGGGGATGTACACTTATTAATCGGTCATTGTCTCACGGAGAGGGTTTGTTATGTTATCCATTTGCTAAATAGTTGATTCTGTCCAAATAATGAATAATATAATCGATAATATCATTATTAAAAACGATTAGAAGTATAATAAGTAAATATTATCTACAATATTATGTTTTCATTTATCTTTCAAATGTAAGAAATGTCCTTCCTATTTCAAACATTGCATGATTAATCGCATTACTGTCAGATACGATTTCTTTTCTAAAATTTTTAGGGGGGGATTTAATGAGGGGTTTCAAAGTTTGAGGGGGTTAACACTCCTTTAACCCAACCCTTGGACGTCCATATACCCTTCTCTTTCACCATTGTATTATCCCTAAATATTCGTGTCAGTTTATACATATTTTCTAATTGTTAATTAATGTCACTTAGACCTCAGTAAAACGTTTAATATTCAATTTATTACTACAAAAAATAACACCAACAGTAGCTTTGGATGAATTTTTCATACAGAATTTGAGATATTGTAAAAAACTTAGGTTTCATTTAAAGAAAGAAAATTCCTTTCTAAGACGACCTTTACTTACTCTTTTTGGAGATACAAATGTATTGTATTCTATAAATCACTAGCGGCTTCGCCCCTAGCCTCTAAGGGCTTTGCCCCATGAAGTAATTAAAAAATAAATTAATTTAAGAAAAAAATCTATTTCTAGTGCTGCCGCCAATAATTTATGTGAAGTAGTTTCCCAAGAATTATTTTTCATTTTTGGGGGGTTGGGGGTGTCCCACCCCCCAAGAAAATAGCTCAAAACCACCACAGGACCAATAGGTATAAACCCTGAAGAGTAGAATCAGATCGGTTTAGCGGTTACATAGATCTTAAGGGACAGACGGACGGACGGGCGGACAGACAGACAGACATCATTTTACTTTGTATTATAGATATACAATTTAGGTATTCAAATATATATTTCAATTAGCAAGTTTTACAACATATCTGTAAGAACAATTATACTTATCTCATATGATTCTAAATTTATTTACTACACTTGCGACTGCGCCTCTGGATGGATGCCTCTTGATAGGCACTTGAGGGGGGGGGGGGAGGTAGACAATTAATTTGGGGGCTCATTTTTTCTCTGGGCGATTTCTCTTGGGATGGTGTTTGTGCCCTCAACAAAAACTAGTTATAAAACTTTTCATGCACTTAGAGAAGCTAAGCTACATTATAATGGAGAACCATATCGGTCTAGCATTTAGCGAGATCCTTTGGTACACACAAAAAGACAGAAATCCTATTACTTTTATTTAAGGTTTACATATCCCTGAAAATGCCTTGCAAACACAGAACCCCCCTTACCCTCCCTTATTTTTAAAATAAACTGAAAATAAAAAAGGGGGTTTTACTGCTAATAAGACACTCTCAGGAAAAGCACGCATTACATATATTTTTTAATTTAAAAGTAGAGTCCAAGACTTGATTTTTCTGCATTTTTTGTTTTGGCTTGTCTTAAAATAGGCACCATACTCCTGAATACAAAAATAGTTATTTATAATATCGTATTATAGACAGCTTTCCGCGGATATTAAAATTAAAAATATACGATAAAATTAGCTTTGTTAGCCCCGAGGCGCCGAAGATACAGGCTAACAAAATTAGTACTATTTTGATGATTTTTTTAATATTGGTTGAAATTGTTGAAATATATTCAGTATGTCTGAGAACCGGTTCTAATCCAGTGGATATTAATTGGTTTCGAAGCAATGCTGAAAAAATTATTATTATATAATTCATTTACTTTTTGGTGGGGAAAATCAGGAATCTTTTAGGATAGATTAATATACATTATACAATACATTCCCAAGAATAATAAACAAAACCTCCCCTTTTTATAGTTTAAAATTATTGGTTGGAAGGTATGTACACTGATAATTTAGAACCAATCAATTACAATGCAATAAAAGTTCCCAAAGTATTTGAGTAAACATTAATATAAGATCACGTGGTTATAGAACTTTGGGTACCAGTATAATTATTCATTTTCTGAACTACTCTATAAACGTAAAGAGATGGGCCATTGGACTAAAAATTATATTAGTTTTAATAAATACTTTACCCTACCAAGAGAAATTGCCCATTGGAAATTTTGTTTAAAACTAAAAGTTCGACTTAACCCCTCCCCCCCTTCTCAAAGTGCACCTAGATACCCCTCTAGAGGCGTTGCTGCTAGTATATTGATATAGAGACAATTTTACTGATAGGGTATGGCAGATTTACCACTAGCAAAAATACAGTGATGATACTGTCATAAACACAGTGATTTGACTGTCATAAATACAGTGATTTGACTGTCATAAACACAGTTTAACTGTCAAATTCACCCCTGCATTTGTAGGGGATATGACAAAAATACAGTTATAACACTGTCATATTCACAGTTTTATCACCCACTTTTTGTCATAAACACAGTGGTTGTATTTTTGCTAGTGGTAAAAGTGGCAGCGCCCCTATTGATAAGGTAACATTAAGATAACGATATTTTTTATGACTACTATTCATACTAATGATAAAATTACATTATTAGGTTATTATTTACTTTTTTTATTGAATGCAACATTGATGGATAAAACAAGAATGACAACATTCATAGGTAGATTAGATAATGGAGAATAGATAACTCAATTTACATCCCCAATGATAATAAACAAAAATATCCCTTTTATGGATTATCCCTTCATTTCTTTAAAGTTTTGACAATGCTAGTTTTAACCCACCAATCAAGATTTAATATAAGTACCCAAGGTTTTTGTGCCAAAAAATAAATAAACTATGTGAGCAATTGATGGAAAAAACATGCTCCTAAATCAGGAGAATCTTCACACAAAAATATGAAGCATATCTACTTAAGCAGACTACATCTTCCCGATAGAAATTAAATATCATAGACATTCAGATTTATAGAGTAGCTTCGCTACTAAATCCATTATCTACATATTGATAGAAATGAATAAAAGATCTATGTCTACCGTACCCAGGGAGGGAGTGGACAATGGGCTGTTTTTTTCACTAATTCCCAACAATTTTTATTAATTTTTTTTATATTCTTGGCACAACAACTTTGGGACTTTTACGGAGCTTGATTGGTTGGTTCTTTATATCCAAACGTTTTAACCACTAATTGTAATCTACAAAAGGGGTAATTTTGTGTGTCATCATTGAAGTTGTACATCAATTTATCGGCCATTGTCTTATCCCTTTAGATCACTGGCGGTCTATCAAGGAGGAGGAGACATTAGCCTATAAATCTTTCTGATCCCCCAAAGTTTATAAACATGTACATACTTACATTTTTTGGCTGTAAAACTTTTGTGACTTTAAATAAAATCTTAGCTGGTTATACAAACTACAGAATAGGCCCTTTTGTTTGTCACAATTGGAGAATGAGATGTACATTTAATTTATCAACGACGTCTTTCTCTCAGTTTTACAATCTATCTGCCTGTTAAGAAATTACCCACTAGTCATTCGTAGGTTTTAGGCCATTTTCTTACGGAGTAGTAGGACACGCTCCGTCTCCTCCCCCCCCCCCCCTATGCACCATCCAACTCTTAAAACATTAATTAAGGGGGATAACTCCCCCCTAACAAGCCTACAAGACGCTAATATTTAAATAGTTATTTATCACATCACATTATAGACAGTTTTCTGCGGATGGTAAAACGAAAAATTATAAGATAAATTCGAATTATTGTTGGCCCCGAGTTCCGTGTTAACAAAACTGGTATTAATCCTATGCTACGATACAAAACAAGATATTTCAGTAAGCTAAGAACTGGCTTTAATCCAGCGGATATTAATCAGTTTCGAAGCCATACTGGATATAAGATACTCACTTCAAATCCGCAGTGTGTTTCACAAAGTTATGGTTTAACAGCTGAGCGGCAGTAGATCTAAATAAACAAGGATGACAACTTCCATAAAAGTGAAGCTAAATATTTTACAACAACAACGTCAGAGAAACGAACATTAAAATATCAGCGTCTATAAAATCCTTATACTAAAGTAACAGGATGTTTGTGTGTCTGTAACGAAGGATCTCGCTAACCGCTGAACCCATCGGGTTCTCCTTAACAGGGTAGATTCTCATGGGTCCCAGGAATTTTTTTTAATATTAGGAAGACTTCAACGTAACATAAAGAGGTATCGTAAAATAAAGAATTATCGTAGAGACTTTAACAAACAAAAATATTTAAAGTGCTACTAGAGGCCTCTAGGGGCGTAGCTGCTAGTTATATATATTTCTTATTGAATCTAATTATTACTGAAATTATCATATTATAACTTTGAAATTCAGCTGGATGTCTAAATCTATTCCTAAACAGACAATCAGTATTTGCAGAATTTTTAAAGCTTATGCGAGGCTAAGGTACGGTCACCGAACGTCTACGGTCTACGAACATTATCTTAATTATTATAGATTTTTATATGTAGATGTTAAAGTTTTTTTTATATTTTAGGTTAGGTTATATTAATTTTTCCCTGGGGGTTAGGACACCGCAGGTCTAGTCCTCGCAGGGTTAAAGACCAACTCAGGCGTTAGGGATAGAAAAAATACCCCTCTCCTCCCCGATTTTCAATTTATTTTGATAATTATAAGGGGTTGGGGTTTTCATTGCTCTATGGGCAGTTTGAAAGAAAGCACTAAGAGGTAAATAAGGTGACAAAGCGTCAGCCGCAACGAAGCCTCAAATTAAAACGGATGCGCGCGGATGCCGAGCAATGATGTAAATATACCTTTCACTGGGGTTTTTAGAAAGACAACAGTTTAAAAAATCTCTGAAGGTCTAAAATAAAATTTGTATTAAATATGTAATTGATTTAAACTATTTATAAAGAATGTAGGATGTCTGTTTGACTGTACGGACAGAACAAAACTATTTGACAGATTTTTTTGAAGATTTTTTCTGAAATAATTATATTAAAGATTATCGTGGCCAATAATCATCTACTCACGGGGATTCGATTCTAAGCTGCTATTAAAGATTTCGAAAATTTATTATTCTTAATAACTAGACAGTTATTTAAAGGAACCTTGAAATAGGAAATTAATTTTATTTGAAACTTACCCTACTTAGAGAGTAATAACTGGTTAGCAATTAATTTACCCCTTTGATAGATTAATATTATTGGTGGAAAAGATTGGGTACTACCAGTTTGTCCAACCCAAACAAAATTTCAAAAGTACACAAAGATTTTAAGCCAACTAATTAGAGAACTTGTTTATAGAACTGTGTTTGACCAGCAAAAATAACATTCCAATAAATAAACATGCTTTCATTTTGTTTTAACCTGAGAAACATTCAATTTGATATGGGGTGCTCCTTTGGTACGGATAAAATACATCGCCTGAAATTAGCAAAATTTAAATTTACACTTTTTGTCTTCTTACATATTTCAGAGTATTTTTTTAGTTAAAATGCAAGTAAAAAATAAATTTCATAAAAAAAACTTACTGTAAAGGAGAACCTTATCAGTTCAATAGTTTACAAAATCCTTCGCTTTATGTTTTAGGTGTTAATTTAAGGTTAGGTATGATAAGAACCCCAAAGGGTTCTAACCCGGATAGATTATGTATCACCTGAATTGGGTCTTCATCAAAGAATGGCGGTTTACCCTAAAAAAAAATAATTTTGATTATTTAATCAGAAAGAGTAAATACAGAAAATTTATAAATAAATTACAACAAGGATGACAGCATATACATAAGTAGCAAAGCACAAAAAATTAAAGTTAAAAAGTAAAATATTAATCAAATGTTTAGTGGTCATAAAAATAGAAAAGAAAGGAAAATGACAAAATAAGTTTTATGTCTATTGTTGCATTACCAACGGACAAACGGACAAAGCAAGTTGTATACTGAATACTCTTTGGAACTGAGTTACTTATGAAAAATCTGAATTTTAGCTTAGATAGCAACATAGAAAAAAAATATGTGCAATCTACCAAGCCCTTTCTGAAAGCAAACTATTCTACAGTTTACTTGTTATAATATTTTATATTTTACTGGTTTAACTCTTACTTGACAGACAGTCAGACATATAATCAATATTTATTGCTTTGAAACTGATTAATATCCGATGGATTAAAACCGGTTTTCAGCCATATTTAACAATCATTAATAGCATCGTATCAAAGACAATTTTCCACAGATATGAAAATAAATATAATACAATTAATACCAGTTGTGTTAGTTCGGGCCTTCAGCCTCTAGGGGATAACAAATTAGTTTAAATCTTGAATAAAATATTGATTTTAATATCCACGTAAAACTGTCTTTAATACGATACGACAAATAACTATTTTCGTATTGTGTTTACATGATAATACATACCTGAAGCATTTCAATACACAAAATTCCCAAAGACCAAATATCAACAGCTGAAACATATAGGAATGTTAGAATGTCTACCCATCTATTTATCTATCTATTAATCTTTATATTTGTTTGTATGTCTGTCTGTCTGTTTGTTTTTGTACTTGCCTGTTTGTCTGTCTGTCTGTCTGTCTATCTATCTATCTATCTATCTATCCATCAATCTATTTATTCACCTTTTCCATATTGTTGGGTTTTGATAATTTCAGGTGCCATCCAATAAGGAGTTCCTTTACAAAAAATAATTATTTCTCACATCGTATCATAGACAGTTTTCCCCGGATATTAAAGATTAAAACCAGTTTTGTTAGACCCAAGGGAAAGAAGGCCCGGGTTGACAAAATTGGTATTAATTTTAGGTTTTTTATTTTAATATTTAATATGATACTTTACATAATAATTTAGTATGGCTGAGAACCGGTTCTAATACAGCGGATATTAATAGGTTTCAAAGCCTTACCGGAAAAAGGAAACTGATATCCATAAGAAACACAGCTTTGAGAAGTTAACTATATATGGTTTTGATACAAAAAAGAACAGTAATATTAAAATATATTTTATTTAGGGGCTAAGTATTTTAAAGTATAAGAAACCACCAAAAAATATCATAAAACAATCTTCTAAGGCCGCTAAAGGGGGGGGGGGAGGGGTCTGTCGTGGGCTTAAGTTGACCCCCATATCAAATGTAGTTCCCAGGATAATAGCGAGATTCTTACAAACAGGCAGAGTCAAACACATCCTGTTACTTTAAAAAACAGATTCAAAACCCCTTTATTTTGCATGGGGGGGGGGGGGGGTAAAACCCCTTCTGCACGCTTCTGATGTTAAATAAATCAACATCTAATATGTAAAAAAATAAGGTTTTAGATAAAAAGCTTTTATTTAGAAATAAATCATAATAAAATGAATCTGTCTTCTGCTTCATGCATTTTAATCGCTGCTAATGACTTTTTGGAGTTGCAATTTTTATAATAAGATAAAACACAAGAAAATATTTTTATAAGCAAAGCTTTTTTTTAATTAGGATACGTCATGGTTAGCTCTTTTTTAAATTTAGTTATGTTAAAGTTGTCCTATTGATTTCAAACTTGGTATATTTGATATTAATATTTGGGTGGAAAGCGTAGCAACTCTATAATCATGACCAGTAAGTCCGTACGTTTATTAAAAATATTCAGATTTTTTTGCTTTCTGACAACTAATGTTTGTAGTATATAAGTGAAGGTTTGGATATACTGCAGTTCACGGTAAAATATTGCTGGTAATCAATATTTCCCAAAATCTATGAATTTTAGAGGCTGCTAGCTGCAAAACGGCTGAACGTACATATCATGCCAGCACACTGTTTTAAGCGGCATAAGAAGGCCTACAAATAATCTGGAATAGCCATAAATCAATAATGCACAATTATCTCGCAGTGCAGAGAAATGCGCGAAAAAGACCTATTTTACGCGTTTTTTCTTCAGTGAAGCTTTCCTTGTGCATAATTGGATCTTGGCTATTCCAGATTATTTGTAGGCCTTCTTATGCCGCTTAAAATGGTGTGAGGGTATGATCTGTACGTTCAGCCGTTTGGCAGCTAGCAGCCTTTAAAATTCATAGATTTTTGAAAATATTTCTTAGCAGCAATATTTTACCGTGAACTTCAGTAGATCCGAAGGTTTTCTTCTATTAGAAGTTGACTGTTTATAATGGAATGCTATGATTTTAAACATAAATGTATTTAATTAGATTGAAGATTCCTATAACAATATGACACACTTTCTGAAGAGTTTGATAGGCGAATTTTTATAGCCTGTTTAATTGTCCTAAAAACTTGGTTTTCTAAAGACTGATACCCAGGACGATTGGACAAATTGTTATAAGCGTACCATCTCTAAAATACTTCCTATAATGTAAGTACATTCATATTAACCGTTCTGGATATATTAAAACTGCAATATTAAAGGAGTTTTGCTTTTATGGATGTTGTCATTCTTGTTTTATTTGTGAGTTATGATATTAAAATAAAAACAATATGTATGCATATGGAGACTGAACAAATGCTTTTATAATGCATATTTCTTTTAAGTACAGCTTTTTGCATTTAGGGTCGGTACGTTAATCCGTAATAAATAGCTAGTATCGTTAATATATACATGTTCTTACGTTTTTTAACTTTGCTAGATGATTCCTGTAAAAGTTAGGTAAAAAACCATAGAGCGAAGTATAGTCCATACCAGAAATACATTATGTTCATTATGTTATACTTTTGGTTTTAAAAAAATATTTTTTTTATATTGATTCCTAGTACCATTAGGTATAATCTCATAAGTAAGCCTCTCTATAGTTAATTATTAAATTGTAAGTATATAAAAATCATCCCTTATTTAAGTGCTTTCGGGATACATTTATACTTAAGTTTTTGTTCAAACTTCTAAATATTATTAAATATAAAATACATACTGTATTTGTTAATATTTGTTTTTTCTTATTCATAAAGCTTGGACGTTTTTATGAAGTTAGTCATTATTGTTTTTTATTAATTCTCTATAACTAGGCCAATATCTTCGTAAAAAAATACGAAAATTTAGAACATTAATTGGTTAAAAAGGCACTTTAGGGGGAAGTGAAGTAGACCCCTTTCCATTTTCATTTTTTAGTTTTTGAAAGTAAAAAAAAATCTTTTTTTGGGGGGGGGGTTGGGGATGGGGGGTTAGGCTTTTCTAATTGCGATTTCTCTTGTTAGGGTAGGGTAATAGTTATAAACCTTACCTGGACCTTACTGTATAGGTCCAAGGGTTAGCGAGCATTCGGTACACACAAACAGACACAGACCCTGTTACTTTGATATAAGGATAAGAAAAATTCAGCTTCGCTACTCCGTGAGCTGCAAATAATTGTTCTTGTTCGTTTTTTTGTGTGACATAAATGTTTTTAATACCAAAAAGTGGACATTACATTTGTGTGCATTCTTTAGGGGGATCAAATGTCATTTAAGGAAAACAAGGATGATAACATCCATAAAACCAGCTCTGCAACGTTTGGACAAATTAACATAAATACTTAAATAGTGTCAGAAGCAGAATATTAATTTTAAGAGTAAACTTAATATAAATTTGTTGCTAAATTGCTCAAGGATACTGGACGCTGTTTTAGGATATACCTAAGTTTGTAGAATTTGATTACAGAAATGCTTCGCTTATAACCATTAATCTATATTCCAACAATTAGATAAACAGGATAATTGTATTATATAAAAAACAATTTTTCAATAACAAAAGACGTACAAACTGTCTGACGTTTCGGACAGACTGATCGCTGGTGCTATGTATATAACGCACTTGATCCACTGATATGAAAATAAGATATGCAAAGATTGACTCTAAACAGAACATAAATTCTAAATAAATTTAGTTTTTATTCAAGCTACAAATTTACTTATATAACTTTAACTAGTCCGTGTGTAAAAGTAACAGGATGACTGTGAGTATTTCTGTTTGTACTAAAGGATCTCGCTTGATGCTGAACAGACATGGTTCTCCTTTAAAGTTTAGCTTCACCTGAAATTTTTTACCAACTTATGTAACTTCAACTAGAAGATATTTTTCTCATATAAAATTAACATGATGTATGTCTGTCTGTGTGCCTGTCCTAAAAGAACTCGCAAACTGCTGGACCGATAGGTTCCTCCATTGCATAACTAGAAGATATCATCCGTATATAAAAATGTCTATGTTTCTATTTGAACTGAAAGATCTCTTTCCTCGCTGAACCGATATGGTTCTCCTTTATAATGTAGATTCTTTTATGACCTTGAATTTTGTATCAACTTAAGCAACCTTATGGTTCTCCCGTATTTTGTACCTTCTCATTGGACCTGGAAAGGTTTATAAATATTTTAAGGGAGGGTACCACCATCCTCCAAAGAGAAAATGCCCCTAGAAAAAAGTAGTACCCAAATCTAATGTACAAAAAGGTTATCATAATTGTGGGGGTAGGTATTAAATTATTTTCCATTGATCAATCCCTGCATCCCTGGGTGCAAGCTATTACATCTAATTAAAATCATATTAAAGCAAATGATCCTTTTTTTCCTGAATAAAATTGTACATTTTATCAAGGAGGAAGGAGACATTGGACTGTAAATTACCCTATTACCCACAGTTTTATGACTGCAAAACCGCTTTTGTCGGTCCAAAACCCTTTGTACTATAATACAATCTTTTGTAAATTTTTTTCTAAGAATTATCTGATACTATTTTTATTCTTTTTATGACAACGAAACCTCAGATTTGAATCTCACTTTGTTGGTGCATTGATGATTTTTATGTTTTGTAACTTATGGAAATTGTCATCCTTGTAAAATTGATATGTGAAGGGATCTGAAGTAATAAGACAATGGTCGAATATTCATGATACACAAAATTACTCCTTCTATAGATTACAATTAATGGTTAAAACGTTATGACACACTACGCAATAAACCATTTAATCAAAATTCAATAAAAGTCCCCAAAAGTGTAAGGAGGCAACTTCATCAATAAACTTTGGGGACTAATGTAATAAACGGCCCAATGCACCCTCCCTCCCTGGATAGATGTATATTCCTAAATCCTTTAAATTGTATGTTTTTGCATAAAAAAGAGGAAAAATAAATTAGTGGTAAGTTGTTGGTTTTTATTCACGTCATTAATTCCATATATTCTTCTCCCAGCAGTAATTTTTTTGGTGCCAACACTTTTCATCTACATATAAAGTGTGTACAAAAATTATAAATAAATTGCGTGGCTTGTGTTTAAGGTAGAACCGCTTTGAGCTCTAGTTTTTGGAAATATAAATATCATCTTTATGCTGTTTGTATTAGCTTGAAAAGTGTGAGGAAGTTTGGCAAATACAACTTTCTCAGAGCAGTAATTTTTTGATGCCGACATGTTTTTAAATTTGAGGGAATAAATGTTTAACTAGGATAACCAACAAAGGAAGTGCAAGATCAAGTCCCATAGATAGACAACCAACTCTTTGATTGCCCGACCTTTGTCTGAAAGTCCTAAATATGTTATTACCTCTTTAAGAACCAGTCCACTTAAGGTTGTAAACGTTTGTCCAGTCGCCTGTTTTGGGCCTAGGCAATTCCCCTACTCTTACCTTTTTATGTTCGTCCCACCTTACAAAGCATAACTAGAGATAATTTTCAATGTCTTTAGTTATAACGAGGTGTTTGGTCCAGATTAGAACTTATCACCAACCTGACAACTAGCAGATGCGCTAAATGTTAAAAAATCTTTATGAAAAAGAAATATATTTGTGTGTATTTTGTAGCATAAACAACAGACTGACGGACCAAGTAAGTAATGTTCTGGATGTTTTTTTTTAGATAGAGGTATCTTCCCCATTAAAATCATAAAATAGTTAAAATCTTAAATAGCAGTTGAGAAAATCATATTTCCTCAAAAGCGTTACGGACAGACAGACTGACGAAGTTAATGAGCTAGAACAAAAAAAAACAACACATGACAAAGATAGGTTAGATCAAATAATTTGGCACCACAATCTTAGCTGGTGAAGTCTCATTACATTCTTAAATTGGAAGAACTCGGTTTTATTTTATGTTTACTTTCCAAGCTGCAGGTTTAAATTTTTCATATCAAAGTAGATACAATATCTTAAAAAGTTAGGACTTAAATAAAAAGGTCGTTTAATCAAAGGTCTTGTTGCTTTCTTCAATATTTCGGATGTATTTGAACCTTCTAGCTTGTTATAATGGATGTAGAATATACATAGATATTATGACAGTGGTAAAATTGTCATCAATTAAGGTTACAATTTCACTTGTAAATTTATTGGTCAATTCGTGCATCCAGTAGGAGGGATGAGGATGGGGTAAAGAGGAGGGAGGATATCGATACTTTAGCGAGCAACAACTTCACATTTTTGGAGAACATAAAAGATCTGGTGTAAGATCCAAGTAATGATAAATCCATTCTTGTAATAAAATTTTTTTGAACTAGCCACAACATCTTGCAATTACACGTTACACGTCTGACATAGCAGCTGTTTTCACTATTTATTACAAGACGTGGCCTGGTTGAATATAGGGAGGGAGGGGACATTGGACTGTCAATTACAATAGTAACCAAAGTTCTATAATCACGTTCTTTCATCGTTAAGTTATAAACTTTGGGTACTTTTATCAAATTTTAATTGTTAAGTTTATTAAGTTAAGTAACCAAACGTTTCACATAATAGTTGTAACCTACAGTAAGGGTAATTTTGTTTATCGTCAATGGATAATTACTTTAATTTATCGTTCATTGTCTTATCCACAGGTGAATTCTTAAAAAACTTTTTTGGCTCACTGCCTCATAAAATTATCCTCTCTAAATTTTTAGCGAGCCTCATTGGAGCAGTGGACCAAAAAGTTTATTTTGAGAATTCACCTCGGATATCTAAAGTGATGAGACAATGACCGATAAATTGATGTACATCCTCATTGATGATAAACAAAATTACCCCTGCTTTAAATTACAATTAATAGTTGAAACTTTGGACTATCAACTTAATGAATTAATTATCCAAACAATCAAAATCCAATAAAATTTCCCAAAGCCAACAATTGAGAAAACGTTATTATAAAACTTTGGGGACTAGTGTAATAAACAGCCCAATGTCCCCTCCCTCCCCCAGTCAACAATCACCTGCAAATGTTTTTCTTCCCTTGTTGTTCGCAACATTAGCGGCAAATCCAAAATCTGTTATTTTAACCTTAAAATGTTAAACAGCTATTATCGTATCGCAGTATAGACAGCTTTCCGCAGATATTAAACTGAAAAAGCATATGATTTGTTAGTCCCGAGGGCCTGCAAGCCCGGGTTAACAAAACTGGTTTTAATCTTATGATTCTCATTTTAATATTCATGGAAAATTGTGTGTAATACGATGCTATACATGATTTTTCAGTATTGCTGAGAACCGGTTCTAATCCGATGGACATAAATTTGTTTCGAAGCCATGCTGGAATAGCAATCAGCATCGTATTATAGATAACTTTCCATAGGTATTGAAATGAAATTTAAAGATTAAAACTATTTTTCTGGTCATTTTTTACGCCCCCCCCCCCCCTGACCCTTTGGATGTACTAGGGAGTGCATCATCAGGGTGAGTGGACCCTTGTCAATAAGGTGTAGATAGGTGCAGGAGCTAGACACCTAGGTGGGTGTATCCTACCCCATTAATTTTGCTAGGAGCATGGATACCCCTACCCCCTTCTGCCTACCTCTGGTTGAAATCCTAGTTCTTGATTTTATTCATTGCATTGTAATAAAAATACCTCAAAATTAGG
Organism: Acartia tonsa; assembly: GCF_053477335.1. Taxonomy (NCBI): domain Eukaryota; kingdom Metazoa; phylum Arthropoda; class Copepoda; order Calanoida; family Acartiidae; genus Acartia; species Acartia tonsa. The sequence continues at coordinate 4,005,827 of NC_137269.1, forward strand.
ACCAAGCAAAACATTATCAGATTTTATATCTAAAAACATGAATCATTTCAACTAAAATATAAATTATAATTATGTTTGTCTTATGTCTGTCCGCCTGAAATCAACGATTTCATCAATGACGTAGTCGATTAGGATCTGCTTTTAGGGAATCTTTACTCTGGACAAATCACTTAAAATATTTAAAGCAGCCGTTTTGTTAGATAATATCGACAAATAAGTCATAGTTTTAATACTCCTAAAGGCCTCTAGGGGTTATTGAAGAAGAGGGGAGAATCTACTATCAAACTTAAATTTTATTTGAAGGGGTTATTTTTTCGAGGAGTATTTATCTTGAAAGGGTCAAGATACGCTACCCAAAATAATTCACTGTAAAGGAGAACCATATTGATTCAGCGGTTAGCAAGATCCTTTTTCATACATAGCCAGACATCCTGTTACTTTTATATATGGATAGAGTATTTAGAATAATGCACATTTTTCATAGCAGCCGAGATAATCTTGACAGACTAGACGTACATACAAATTAAATTATAGAGTTGCTTTTATAATTTTACCTCTGTGAACTAAATCAAAACTATGCAGATATTCTATTCCCTTTATCACCTAATAATTAAATAATTTAAATTTTCTCTACAATTATTGAAAATGGGATGGCTTCTATGAGCATTTAAGGTGGGATGAAGAAATTTTCAATGTGAGTTTTAAAAATAAAAAATAATATATTTTTTTTTCGAGGGGGACAAGATCGTTTATTATTTTTAGGGAGGAGGTACCCTCTCTCAAATTAGTTGAAAACCTCCCCGGTACCTATTAGAAGCTTCACTGTAAAAGGAAACCATATCGATTCAGCGGACATTATTGTAACTAAAATCTTACCTCTAAAGTAATAGCAGCTATTTGTGACTCATTCAATATAGACTTGATAACCACATCTGTTAAATTTACTTTATAATACTATATAAACACACTCTAGCGGATTTAATTTTAACTATAATCTTACCTCTAAAGTAATATTTGTGACTCATTTAATATAGAATTGATAACCACATCTGTTGAATTTGCTCTATAATGCTATGTAAACACACTCTAGCGGATTTAATTTCAACTAAAATCTTAAATTTAAAGTAATGACAGCTATTTGTGACTCATTTAATATAGAGTTGATAACCACATTTATTAAATTTGTTCTATAATGTTATTTAAACACACTCTAGCGGACATTATTTTAACTAAAAACTTACCTCTAAAGTAATGGCAGCTATTTGTGACTCATTCAATATAGACTAAATAGCCACATCTGTTAAATTTACTTTATAATACTATATAAACACACTCTAGCGGATTTAATTTCAACTAAAATCATACCTCTAGAGTAATAGCAGCTCATTGTTGCTCATTCAATATAGTGTTGATAACCACATCTGTTAAATTTACTCTATAATACTATATAAACACACTCTAGCGGAATTAATTCCAACTAAAATCTTACCTCTAGGGTAATAGAAGCTATTTGTGACTCATTCAATATAGAGTAGATAACCACAGCTGTTAAATTTGCTCTATAATGCTATATAAACACACTCTTGCGGAAACAATCTCAACTTAAAACTTACCTCTAAAGAAATGGCAGCTATTTGTGACTCATTTAATATAGATTTGATAACCATATCTGTTGAATTTGCTCTATAATGCTATGTAAACACACTCTGGCGGATTTAATTTCAACTAAAATCTTAAATTTAAAGTACTGTCAGCTATTTGTGACTCATTTAATAGACTTGATAACTACATCTATTAAATTTGCTCTGTAATGCTACCTAAACACACTCTAACGAACATTATTTTAACTAAATTCATACCTCTAGAGTAATGACAGCTATTTGTGACTCATTCAATATAGATTTGAAAACCACATCTGTTAAAATACTCAATAATACAATATAAACACACTCTAGCGGACAATATTTTAACTAAAATCTTACCTCTAGAGTAATAGCAGCTATTTGTGACTCATTTAATATAGAATTGATAACCACATCTGTTAAAGCACCTCCCTAAATATTGTCTTTGTGTTTAACAGGGGGACGTGATTCAGCAAATGATTTCTATTCAAAGGTGCAAAAAATTTGGTTATTTTAGTGGCGTAAAGTTGGCGTAAAACTTGTTTTGAGTGTTAATGAGAAGTGGGGAGAAGGAAGTGGGTTGTGGGGAAATTTTCACTTGCCAGAATTGTTTCTTAGAAACCTGTTCCCTTGCTCCTAGGTCAGGTTAAGTTAGATTATTGGGAACTGTGTAGCCCTGCAGGGTAGGTATAGAGAACCCTAACCCATTTCCTTAATATTAACTCTTTTCTAAAATTTTAGTGCTTGTTTTGTATATGCCGTTTCTATTGATGTTAATAAAAAAAACTATGCCTTTGTTATGAACTAATGTTGGGACAAAATGTGTAGAAAAGCTACTCTATATCTAACAATTAACCTCCATAAATTCCATGACAAGGAAGAGACGATGCTTTTCTAGGAACAAATTTTCATATCCAACCAAATTTGGATGGGCTAGCTCTTTTAAAACCTAAATATGATAATCAAAATTAATGATAAAATCCATTAAAGCAACGAATAACAATAATAATAGGTAATTTTTTATGACTTAATTATGGAGATGCTTCGCTTATCATATTGTACCTTGTTGTTCTAGGAATCAATATTCTAAAAATAATTAATCCATTAATTAAAGCAAAGAATTGAAAATTAATGTAATGAAAAATCCTAAAATAAAGAAAATGTTTAAGGATATACTTACTTTTTAGGACTACATTATGGAGATGCTTCGCTTATGATATTGTACCTTGTTGGTATAGGAATCAATATTCCAAAAATTGGATGAATAGGATAAAGATATCATACAATAAATCTTGTAAAACAAAGTTAAAAAATCAGCAGGTTTTAAATAGACGAACGGACTTTCTATTGACGATTATAAAGTCGTACGCATTCTTAAACTGCACGCAACTGCTAAAAGAAATTATCTGGCCAAGTTTGAATCCGAAGGGATGATTCTAACATACTTAAATTCAGAAATAAGTCTATCTATTAAAAGACTATCGCACGGACCGACTTTCAACGTAGAAAAGTATCTTAGGAAAGGTTACTTATGATTTAAAGTGCTTAATTTTCTCGGCCGCTATTTAAGATAGTCGACTAGATTTTTGCTTTTCAGAGAAGCTACAAACCTTTATTTCCATAAGAATTAATCCTCTGGTATGTTCATCTTCAAAGTCTATCACTTTTATAGCAGCCTGTTGTAAATAGATGGATGGATAGACATATGTCATAGACATAAAGAGTTAAAAAGTCATGGATCTAAAGGGATAAGACAATGGCCGATAAATTGATGTACATCCTCAATGATGATACACAAAATATTCCCCTCTAGTGTAGTAAACAGGATCAATGTCCCTTCCCTTCCTGTGAAAAAGTGAATATTGTTTCAGGGAGGGGGGGAACATTGGACTGTTTATTACACTTAACAACTTCAGGGACTTTTACAAATTTTTATTGGTTGGTTCATTAAGTTGATTATCCAAACGTATCAACCACTAATTGTAATCTACAGAAGAAGTAATTTTTGGTATCATTATTAGGTACGTACATCAACTTATCGGTCATTGTCTTATCCCTTTAGATCCCTGGAATTATTTAGAGAAATTTACCCTTACCTACCTTAACCTAACCTAACCTTATTTTACTTAAATTTATGTATATTTTAGTTAGTAGGTGGGGGTACGGGATGTGCCCCCCCCCCCTCCGGAGTAGTAATTATTTGGACACCCCCAGAAATGGTAAAAAAATACCTTTTTCTTTGTTTCTTTGTGTTCAGCTAGGACAACTACTCCACCTCCACCTTCACCTATAGTTTTCTAGATAGATAGATAGATAGATAGATAGATAGATAGATAGATAGATAGATAGATAGATAGATAGATAGATAGATAGATAGATAGATAGATAGATAGATAGATAGATAGATAGATAGATAGATAGATAGATAGATAGATAGATATATAGATAGATAGATAGATAGATAGATAGATAGATAGATAGATAGATAGATAGATAGATAGATAGATAGATAGATAGATAGATAGATAGATAGATAGATAGATAGATAGATAGATAGATAGATAGATAGATAGATAGATAGATAGATAGATAGATAGATAGATAGAGAGATAGAGAGATAGAGAGATAGATAGATAGATAGATAGATAGATAGATAGATAGATAGAGAGATAGATAGAGAGATAGATAGAGAGATAGATAGATAGAAAGATAGATAGAAAAAAAATGTTGCATTTAAAGTATTTTTGTATTCTTAACATGACCACTTTAATATCTAGCTTGCAAATATATGATGTAGTTTGGGTAGCTAAGTGTTCGTTCATTACAGACAATATTACATCGCTGCAAAAACACAGCTTTATAGGACCAAAAAGTCGCTAATGTGTTTTAATAAAATAAAGTATAGCTTCGAAACCGATTAATATCTACTGGAATAGAACCGGTTCTCAGCAATGCTGAAAAATCATGCATGTATTGCATCATATTTTAATAAAGATAATAAAATAAATATTAGTTTTGCCTGGGCCTTTGGCCCGTGGGGGCCAAAAAAATCTGGTTTTAATTATAAAACTATTCATTTTAATACGCGAAAAGCTGTCTATAATACGATGCGAAAAATAGGTAGCATTTAACCGGAAAAAGGTGATTTTTCCTAATTGAATTCAATATAAGAATAGCCCCCGACAGAGTTAAACACAGGGAAAAAAAAACTACCCACAACCCCTCAACTATTTTTAAGTTTTACAACTTTTAGGGGAAAAGAGGTAAGCTGTTCTTCTTTCAATTTTTGCAATGAAAAATTATTTGATGCATGCAATTGCTATTTCATTCTTTGACTATTTTTTGTAAGTTTGTACTAACATTTATTTTTCATTGTCAAGGAAAGTGTCGACAATAAAATATTTTTAGATTTTTTAAAGATTTTTTATGGTACATATACGTTCTTTTTTTGAATTAAATCATGCATGATGATTTCCTGAACAACAAAGTATAATCCGTCTACAAGTTACGGTCGACCCCACACTTTGACACTTTTTGAATGGACAATTTCTAATAAAAAGGAAAGAAACTTTACTATAAAAGGGAGACAAATTTCTTCATCCGTTTGCGAGATATTTTGGTTAAAGCACAGACAGACAAACAGACACTCAGTTTTAAAAAGATCCAGTTTTTTTATTTTCGAAATGCTTGTTGAATATTTGTAAATAATGTCTCTTACATAAGTATACTGAACAACTTTTTAGTAGCGAAGCTACTCTGCAAACTATTTTGTCTCTTTGTCCGTCTGTATGTCAGCTAACGCGATTTTCTCAGCTGCTCTTTAAAATATACTTCTAAACTTATTTTGTAAAGATATCCTATTACAATTATCATTCATTGATATGGTTCTCCATAGCTCTCACATAGCTTCTTATAGGTCCTAGGAAGGTTTACAACTTCCTACCCTCCAACTTTAAGTGCTTCCAGAGGCCTCAGTGAACGTAGCCGGTAGTCCTTGTATTAGAGTAATAGGAAATATGTCTGTTTGTATCTTTTTCTAACTTTTTTGGGTGGGGTGCCTTCTAGTTTAAAATAAAACGTAAAAAGAACGTTGCATTAAGTTTTCTAAAAGATTTGGGGACCACTCCCCCCCTCCCACCCCCGGCGAAACCTAAGCCCCTCACCCCCTGACCACCCTATACCAACGGTCTGGTGGGGGGGGGGGGGTGTTGAACGCCACCCCCCCTCCGGTTTTTTCTATCTCATTTTCTGTGTGTGAAAGATAAAGAGCCCAAACTGCGTGACTTTTTAAGTTTGGGTATGACACATAACTGAGAGTTGGAATTTTTTTTGAATATCTCCATCCTGGCGGGCACAGGATGTCAGCAAACCTGGCAGGGTCATGCGTTGAACGCAACCCCCCCCCCCCGACCGATTTTGGTGCGGCAAGGGGCCTGTCTGTTAAGGGTTAAAACAAGAATATTGTTGCAAGGCTGCAATAGGCTAGAGGCAAAGCAATAAAGCAGTTAACAAATATCAAGAAGAAAACTTCTTTTAGAAATAACGCTTTTGTATCGTGAACAAAAAAAAAAGAATTTATTTGTATTTTATATGGTCACATTGAATTATACGACAATTGCACTTTTTATTCTGTTTCATGGTATCTTTCAATTTTTATATGTAAAAGTAGCTTTTTAATAATATTCAAACATTTCAAAATGCCCCTCTCGCTTAAATTTTTACATTCACAAAACACAAAATAAGGAAAATTAAAGTAAGAAATACTCTGATATTACGGCTGAAAGATCTCATACCCTAAATTTGAAGGCTTCAGAATCAATAACAAAATAGTTATAAGCATTCCAAAATGACATTTTATATACATGAAAATTTTCCATTGCTCATGATAGAAATATCATTATTAAATTACATCATCTACAAGTAAAATTGTGAGCTTATTTTGGACTTAATATAAGATTGCCTGTAACTGATAACATTTTTACAATGAAAACACCCTTTCTATAATTAAAATTTCTCAAAAAAATGGATTAACTTTGCATTTGTAATCATAAAATCATAGTGAGGAAATGAAACTAATACATGCTTAGCTGTGATTGGTTGTTGATCCGATTTATCCTTCTGATTGGCTGGAAATACTAGAGGCTTGTATTCTCACACTAAAGTACTAGCAGTACAATGCAAGTTAAACCTGACATTTTGGCTATGAAAACAAGTGTTTTCATTGTAAAAATTAATCAGTTACCGGCAACCTAACTTTCTATTGAAAATAAACTTACAATTTTGATTTTAGGCTAAGTAATTTAATATTGAAATTTCTATGATGAACAATGAAAAACTCAAAATCTTTTAGGTCACTTTTGAATGGGTATTAGGGTGGGTTGATTTTGGAATTTCACATTAGTAGACATTGGCAAGGGTTACTGGGCCAATATAAAACACTGTAAAACTCGAAAGAGGTTTTTTAATCCAAAAACAACGGGCGCGCGGGGGGTTGAAAATGTGCCCGCCCCCTTATAAAACCAAAAATTGAAAATCTGAAAACCGTTTTGAAAAATATTGAAAAAATGTTTTTAGGTACTTAATGATATCTTATTCGAACTAGGAGCAATATTTTTCAAAACGAATTTCAGATTCGTAATCAGCATTTCAATGCGGTCATTTTGATATGCAACATGCCTGTGTTTGAATGAATTTCAATTTTTGGTTTTATAAGGGGGTGGGTACTATTTATACCCCCCGCGCGCCGGCAGCCATAAGAGCCAAGTCACTTTTGAAACTTGAATGGGGATTATCATACATATATATGACTTCCACAACTTATGATAACAGTAAAATCTAAAAAAAGGGTGAAATGGGCCCACCCTAATGGGTATATCTTTTTGTCATTGAAGCTAAAGGCTTCAAATTTGTGGTATTAGGTCAACTAGTGGCAGTCTTTTAGCAGTGTATTTCTTGCAGGGTTTCTTTAATGGGTTTTATATGTATTTTATATATATATGCAGGGTTTAATATGTCTGCCATGAACATGAAACATGTGCACAGTAGTGGATGTATCCCCCTACTCCCCTCTACAAACCCTTAAACAGCCAAGGTAGTGTCAGGGCTAAAAAGTCACACCCCTCTTGTTGTCTATAATAATGACATTCCATAAAGCGCACAACTTATTGTTGACGTACTTCATAAAAATTTAACAAAAAAATCCTTTTACAAACAAATGTTATATTAGTTGTTTGTAGGGCATTGATTAGATTCAAATAGGTAATAACCTAAACCAATAAGACTATTTAAAAAAAGAAACACTAAGAGCACATGGTGTTATTATGATAAGTGCTATTTATATTTTTGTATATAGTTGTTTTATTTCATTTGTCTTTTCATAAAAATTCATATTTTGTCAAATTATTGCTTTAGAATTTTAGGAAAAAATTCACAAATTTGAATATTAATATGACATTTATTCCAATTTTGAAGCTAAAAAAATATGAATGAGTGGCTAATTTGCAGCTGTAGTGGCTGGCTAAATGCATGCAAGCAGCTAGATTTAATATTATTTGCTGCAGCGTTGATGCCCAGTCTCATTGAAACAATTAAAATCATATCCTACAATTTATTAATATTTACTTACTTCAAAATTGTATTCTTTTTTGATGGCAGTCTTTGAACCAATTGTTTCTAATTCTTGCATGATTGCTGAAAAACTTTATAGAAAAGTAAATTTTTAGTTCTACCTGATTTTGGCAGAGGATCAACCCCCTCGGTAATACATTATGGCAGTAATAAAAATCTATCATCAAATACATATATCTGCCTTGGCCTACAAACGTTAAAAATTGCTATTTAAAACATTGGACAATTAAAAGTTTCAGGTAACACCATTAGGAAAACAACTGGGAAGAAATTAAATGTAAAGGATGAATAATTAACTTACATTTAGAGTTGCACTGGTACACAAAAAATACCTCAATTTAGAAATATGATCAAATCTTGCTCTGTTAAATGATGGTCTATCTCGTAACTGTTGCTAAAACAAGGACAATTATTTTGTAAATAAAAGATTTGTTAGGAAACTAATTGCTTTTCATCCAAATGCCTAGTGAGCAAAAAAACTACTCCCATCAAACACAATGCCATAAAAAATAACTTTTTTTTTATTTACAAATGATTTGAAAATATTCTTGACTAGGCACTTCAAACAACACCCTGACTTATATCTCTATAAATAATTGTTTTATAATTCATGAATCAGATGATAGATAAAAATATGTATGCAATCATTCAATACCAGATGTCCAGACTGACGGTAATAAAAAAACTGTATCCTATGATATATGAAAATTTTGTGTTTAAAAATGATTTTTACCATTACCTCATAAGGGCTGGATTCTCCTCTGTTTTTTAGGTGATCATCTAGAGAATCTAGAGCATCATCAACGTGTAATGGTATGCAATACTCTAACACCGAAGGATATTAGGTTTAGTAACATCCATCAGTAAACCAGCTCTTTGACTGCATGACCTTTGTCTGAGAAGTCCAAACTGTGCATGGCAATTAGTTGCACCTGTTTTGGGCTAACTATTACTGTCGCGCACCTGACATAGTTGCAGTAGGAAACATTTTTAACATCTTAGTTATGACGAGGTGTTGGGCTGAGATTCAAACCTATCACCTTTCTGACAACAAGCGGATGCGCTTCATGTTGAGCCACGGTTGCTGGTTTTAAAAAAGATTACCGGGGATTGAAGGGTACTGGTATCAGAGTTTGATCTTGGCCGTGCTGTTCATTATAATAAAATCAATACATTCAACTTAATTTGTTCCAAAACTGCCGACAATTTTGGGACGGTAAATGACATTTTGATAATAATGAAAGAGTGCTTCCATATTGCCAAAAGAAAAAAAACAAGAAAGTAAATAAAGTGTCTGAATTAACCAACATTTGCGCAGGATAATCTAAATCAACCCTCCCCCCCAAAAAATACGAAAAAAATGCCCCCACACTTCCCCAAAATAAAATTTCCAATTTGTTTAACAAAATTTCTTTTAAAAATAGCTTAAGAATCAAATCCTTTTACATAAATAACTTTAATACAATACAAATCCTTCCTTAAAATTTAATTTTCTGCCGTTTTTTATATACTATTAGATTTTATTTCCTTGTGGTATATTCATTATTGTTATTTTTCCATTCATCTCAGGAACTAAGAAAAAAAAGATGTTCATTTATAAAAAAAAAAATTTTTAGGACGAACTTATGTACTCTAATGGGAAAGCCTAAACTGTCACGTGTGACGTCATAAAAATTCATCTCTTTTTTGGGGGGGTTTACTTTCCCAATTCTCTTCTCTTCCTTCCTTTTAGACGTATTTTTATGACGTCACACGTGATATTTTATGCTTTCTCACTCTAATTGGTACATTAACACTGAATACAAAAATAGTTATTTCTCGTATCGTGTTATAAACAGCTTTCCGCGGATTTCAAAATTGTGCCAAAACCCAGTTGTTTTGGCCCCAAGATGACGAAGGCATGGGCTAAAAAAACTGGTTTTTATCTTATGATTGTATATATCTATACTTGTAGAAGAAGGGGAAGAAAGTAACTAAAAATCAGTCAAATTACGTCATAAAAATGAGAGAAGAGGAGAAGTGGGAATGAAAACCCATGGGCTAAAAAAACTGTTTTTTTTCTTATGATTGTACATTTTTATACTTGTAGAAGTAGGGGGAGAAAGTCACTCAAAATCAGTCGAGTGACGTCATAAAAATGAGAGAGATAAGAGGAGAAGTAGGAAATAAAACCCCTAAAAAAGATATGGATATTTTTATGACTTCATTTGGCTGATTTTTAAGTGACTTTCTCCCCCTACTTGTAAAGAACTGGATAAAATACAATGCTAGACATAATTTTTCGTTATGGCTACAAACCGGTTCTAATCCACCGTATATTAATCGGTTTCGAAACTATATGTTAAAATATTTTCTAATTGCAAAGCAGAAGTTTGATCATCAAGAGGTTGGTCAATATATTTTTGTGAAGAAAACAATCTAATAAATTTCCAGGACCAGTATGTATATTCTCTAATAAGTAGAAGCTAACCAGTTCATCGTTTTGCTGACTCTCATTAAAGTCTTTGAAAATCAATCATTAGCGTAGGGAATATTAACACAGCCAAGTAGCAGAAAACAATTTGATAGCAAACAAAAAAGGTCATTTGAAAAGGGGGGCAGGTAGTTATCTGTATATACATCTATACTGTAGATCTATTCGTTCGTTGATGGTAGGAGTACATCCTTTTTATAGAGTAGCTTCGCTACTAATAACAACTCACTCTTAAACTTTAGGGTATGATTTTCAAGTTGTTTATTTTCTTCAATATTCCTTAAGATGAAAAAAAACAAGGATGACATCATCAATAAAAGCGAAGCTTAACAATTCTGAAGTCTATACAAAATAATGATGTATAATTCATGATTACATGAAGAAATTAATTTTATTACAATTTTTTTGGGGGAGAGGATATGAAATCACCTAAACCCAAGGTTTAATCCCAATAGATTTAACAATTACAAAGATCTTAAGCTTTAAACAGATATGTATATTATTTATTTTATTTAAAAATATATATCAAAGGCTTTGTTAAGTTCAAAGTGACATTAATTGTAGAAGCACGCGTACCAAGAGAAAGCCATCTATGATTCCATAAAAAAATAACATGATGTCTGTCTGTCTGTTTGTGTCTAAAGATTTTCCTCACTGCTGGACTGATATGGTTCTCCTTTACAGTGATGCTACTTATAGATAAATGGAAGGTCTATGACAATTTAAGTGGAGGGGGAGGGGGATTGGCCCTCCAACATGATAAATCACTGCTCCCCCCCCCCCGCCTCAAAAAATATTTTATCTTTCCTTTAAACGATATATTGAAAGTCAAGTGCCCCTAGAGACCTCTATCTAATTATACAGTATGAAGATCCACTCACCAAAAAAAAACAATAAAAATATCTACCGTAGATCTGTTGTTTTATTGAACTTTTTCGGCGGTGCGGGCTTCGTAAATTTCAATGTTGATCCATTAGAAGATTTATTCCTAAACAAAATTATAATAATACTAATCCAATTAGGACATACTAACCTTTTACTTATATAAATGCTTTGCTTATAACTTTCTCAATTGTCATATATTCAAGTTGCAGACAAGTTTAAGTTCTTACTCTTAATTACTCTTTAATTACTCTCAATTATTCTGGAAGAGTAAAGAGAACATTTATTAAAAAAGTTGCAATTGAGAGTCCACACACAGAACACTATCTGGTTTGGGGTCGAGTCTTATTAGACCAATTCAGCTATTTACAGACATCCTACTACTTCAACGAGTTTGCACAGGCAGATATTCCACCCCTTCAAAGTGCATAGTTAATTAATACATTTGTATTAATTAAACAGACAGCCATCCTACTGCTTTGGTGTCCTGACATACAAACAGACATCCCGCTACTTCAGAACTTTCCAGCTTAAATAATCAATAGTTTGAATTATTAATATATTTAACCATATAACCATTGCTAAATAAAGTTACATATTTAATCTTATTTACCCAAAAACTGCATTTAATCCAATATAAATAAGTACTTAAAAATCTGTTTGTATTTTCAGCCGCCAGTAAGCCTCAGGGAAATCAACCTTTTACAATTTTAAAAATCAACTGGAAGTCTTAACCTGATCAAAATATGACAATCCCTCTTTTGGAAAAAAAATCCAATACATCCAAACGGGTTTAGATTCAAGGCTTTATCACGGCTGCCGAGCCCTGATTTTATCTGTGTGTGTGTGTGTGTGTGTGTTTTTGTGGCTTTGTAATTTTATTTGTTATTTAATACCCTCCAAGAAACTAACTCCATGCAGATATTTACAAATATTCAAAAAAAGAAGAGATAAACTCTCCAACAATTTACCTATCTGTACCCATTTATAAACTTTTCTTCTACATCGATAGCTATATAAAGATTAGTATTTTTTTCCGGATAACCGGCAATATATTTTTTTTTATATTATACTACAAAAATCCCTTCTTTTCATAATTTAAATGCCTGTAATTTTCTTATTTTTGCAGCTAGATAATTTTTTTCAGAAATTTTTATAAATATGAAAATTTTATATTAAAAATCTCTAAACATAATTTTTGGCGGCGTCAGCTGGACTTGGCAGCTGCCAGCCACCGCAGCCGGCAGTGGGCTGCTACACGGCACCCGATTTTTATGAAGACATTTTTTTGTTTCTTTAATATCCGGTTATCCGGCGTTGGCCGGATATCCGACCCGATACCGGACATCCGGCATTAGAATTCAACCGGATATCCAGTATCCGGCCAAATAAGTATCTGGCCAACTCTAGTATTTATATTATAAAACTTTTTTCTTCAGGATAAGAAAAAGGACGATAAATTTACATATATCTTCAATGAAAATAAAAATATCCACTTTCTAGATTGAAATTATTGGTTGAAACGTTTCGACACCACTAGTTTGGAAACAACCATTCAAAATTAAAATGTTGCTCTACTTTTGGGAGAAATTATTTTTGTTAAAAACAATATTGTGTATAATACAAGTTTTTAAATTGAATGTATGACCCCTTTAAAAAACTCAGGAATAAGACAAAAGACTATAAAATTATGTACATTCCATCTATAATAAACAAAATTATCTTATCTGTAGATTACATTTGAAACTGCTAGTTTGTTCAATTTAATCAAAAATTGGAAGCCAACCAATGAGAGAATATGTTCATCATCAAGTACCAGTAAAATTTATCTTCCAATGTCCACTCCCTTCCTGGACTAGACTAGACTTACATACTACTTAGAAATCAACTGAAAATTGTTTGCCTATTTTTTTACCTAATATCCGAAATTGTACAGCAGATAACCCAAATATTGCAAAGCCTATTTTTTAGCTACTCTGGTCAAAGGGAAAAGCGATATAATGTATAAACGATTTTTACATTATACATTTAAAATTTTAATTTTTTCACATTTTCATTTTTTGGGGGGAATTTATAAGCTTTTATAGCTAGTAGTAAATGTTGAGATAGGATGAGGAAACTATGTACACAATCGGAAACTTAAATTCAGCTGACCTACTTACAAATTATACAGTTGGTGTTAATATAATATTGTAAAAAAACAAGTTTTTAGATTTCACATTTGTTATCATAAATATTCTGAATCTCATTCAGGAAGGGAGGGGGGCTGTTAATTACACTATTCCCCATAGTTTTATGATAATGTTTTCTTATTCAGTGTCTTAACAACTTTTGGGAATTTTTATGCATTTTGATTTTTGGGTTCATTAAGTTGAGTGTCCAAACATTTCAGCCACTATTCGTAATCTATAGAAGAAGTAACTTTATAATTGTCATGGGTATGTACACAAATTTATGGGCCATTGTCTTATCCCTTTAGATCCCTTATCAAAGTAGTTAGAACTTTTTAAACAAGTGTAGATTCTCGAACTACGGGTTAAGTATTATTATAACAAGGATGACAACATAAAAGCGAAGCTCTGAAACGATATGACAGACGAACATTAACTTTTGTTGAGTGTCAGAACTAAATATACAAAATATGAAAATATAAGGTTTGACAAAATTATACGTAAATTTGTTGCAAAACAGAAATACAGAATTCTATTTAAGGACATACTGACATTTTTAATACTTGTTTATAGAGATGCTTCGCTCATAATATTGTACCTTATTGTAATAGGAAACACTAATAAAAAATCGAATCAATCGGATTATTTTATCACATAAAAAATTGTTCTTAAAAAAGTAAAAAAATCAACATGTTTAAAATGAACGTACGGACATTCTGGTAACGATTATAGAGTTGCTACGCTTTCTAAATCGTACCTAACTACTACAGGAATTACCATGCAAAGTTTGAAATCAATAGGACAATTCTAACATGCCTAAATTAACGAATAAAAGCTAACTATCTCGGACAGACGTACGGACGGACGGACGTACGGACCGACCCTAATTATAGAAAAGCTTCGCTTTTAAAAATGATGATTGTTGCTTTTTAAACCAAGGCACTCCCTTGAAAAGTAAAAAGATTAATTAATTTTGGTAAAATGAAAAAACATCATTTACACTAACAACATATATGTAAATTTTTGTGTACAATGATAGGCTTATCTCTTTACAAAATGTTTTATAATACAACAAAAACTGTCACAAAAAAATGTGGAAACTTTCGTAATTCGGGATTCTTAAAAAAAAAATAGAGTTTATTTTCACTTGGGCTTCGTCCCACTGTGCGGCGGGGGTAACCCCAACTTTCTTTTAGTTTATTTTTGGTAGGGTGATACTGTCTTTTTTGGAGGGGTTAGGGGTATCCAACAACCAAGAAAATAGCTTAAAACCACCACAGGACCAATGGCTATATTCTTTAAAAAGTATCATCAAATTGGTTCAGCAATTACTTTTATCTTACAAAAAGGAAAAGAATTTCAGGGGAGTGGTTCTTTTTGTGGTGGGTGGATTTGTTCAACCCCTCAAGAAAATGGCTTAAAACCAACACAGGACCAGTAGGTATATTCAGCGGTTGATGAGATCTTGAGCTTCAGACGGACAGATAGAGAGACAGACAAACATCGTTCTACTTTGTATTATAGATTTTATGATTTTATTTATTTTTTCATCGAGAATTTGTATTAGAACAAAAGAACTGTTTTTAATAAGAGTTTTTTTATAAACTTGTCCCTACATTCTGTGATAAATATCAGAGAGCTAGGATTATGATACATTGGGCGGTTTATTACACCAGTCCCCAAAGTTATAAGATGACGTTTTCTTATTCGTTGGCAATGAAACGGTTGGGACTTGAATTTTGATTGGTTAGACCATACAATTGTGTGTTCAAACGTTTCAACCGCTAATTGTAATCTACAAACGGAGTTATTTATGTATTATCATTTGGGATGTATTTAAACTTATAGGCCATTGTGTTATGCCTTAGATCCATGGTAAAATATTCTGGAATATTTCATATTTATTTCCTTGTTTTCTCCTCTAATATTAGATAGTGGACGAACTCTTTCTAAATTTCATAAACTATCCAGAAGAATTATCTAAAAGTAACAGGATGTATGTCTGTACCGAAGGATGTTGTTTACCGCTGCACCGATATAGTTCTCATAGGTCCTGGAAAGGTTTAAAACTATTTTAGGGGAGTGTATCACCAACCTCGCAAGATAAATCACCCCTAGTAAAATATGACCAACCCGTCCCAACTATTATTTTACTTTTTCTATTTAAAACTAAAATAAAACTTTCCCCCCTTTTCAAGTGTTCCTAGGTCTCTAGGGGCATTGCCGCTAGTAAGATATAAAGTTGCATATTGTCTGTCAAATTGTTCATCTGTATGTCTGTCTTAACTTTTATCTGTCCATTTGTCAATACATCTGTCATTCAGTGTTTTCATATGTCTATCTATCAAACTACCCGTCTTTTAAGTTATCCATCCAATTACATTTCCTAAATCTGTCCATCTGTCTTAACTTCTTTCTCTCCATCTACCTGTCTATCCAACTATCTGTCTATCCATCTGTCTATCCATCTATCTGTCTGTCCATCCTTCTGTCAATCCATCTATATGTCTGTCCATTTATCTGTCTATCCATCTATCTGTCTGTCCATCCATCTATTAATTAATCTATCTCTTTATCCATCTATATATTCATTTATCTGTCTGTCCATTTATCTTTTTGTCCAACTATCTGTCTGTCCAACTATCTGTCTATCCAACTATCTGTCTATCCATCTATCTGTCTTTCAAACTATCTGTTTATCCATCTATCTATCTGTCTATCCATCGATCTGTCTGTCCAACTATCTGTCTATCCATTTATATGTCCATCCATTCATCTGTCTATCCATCTATCTGTCTGTCCAACTATCTGTCTATCCATCGATCTTTCTCCAACTATCTGTCTATCCATCTATATGTCCATCCATTCATCTATCTATCCATCTATCTGTCTCTCCATCCATCTGTCTATCCATCTATCTATCTGTCTATCCGTCTATCTGTCTGTCAAACTATCTGTCTATCCATCTATCTATCTGTCTATCCATCGATCTGTCTGTCCAACTATCTGTCTATCAATCTATATGTCCATCCATTCATCGTCTATCCATCTATCTGTCTCTCCATTCATCTGTCTATCCATCTATCTATCAGTCTATCCATCTATCTATCTGTCTGTCCAACTATCTGTCTATCCATCTATTTGTCTGTCCAACAATCTGTCTATCCATCTATATGTCTGTCCAACTATCTGTCTATCTATCTATATGTCTGTCCATCCATCTATTAATCAATCTATTATTCATTTATCTGTCTGTCCATCTATTTGTCAGTCCATCTATCTATATATCATCTACCTATATGTCCATCATTCTGTCCATCCAATTCTTTAATTTATAATACTAAGAATCATAAAATATTCAGGAATTTATCTAATTTTCTAAGAAAATGTCCGGGTTAAAGTTTTTGTTACCAACAGCGACCAGTTTGACATCACAAGTGTGTATACATTTACGCACAAAATTTTCAGAACCACAACTTCTTTATAATAAGTATACGTTCGTTTGTTAAATTATTATACCTAGGAAATTGATGTAGAAAATTATGAAAGGGGAAAAGTTGTCATCATTTTAGGTGCTTACAGGGACTTATTTGTCAGTTTATTATTAATCAAGATGGGGTAAAGGGGGACCGTTATTTTAGCCAGCTGCTAGTTTTACTTTATCAGAGAACAGTATAACATCTCAGTAATAATATAGCCATTACTATATAGAACTAGATGCATAGAAATATATATATATAAATCAAACAATAGCTGTTTTGATAAAACACTCAACGACAAATAGATGTGTGTTTTGTTTGATAAATTTAGACCACACTGTCCGTCTAATTATCTATCTATTCTAATATAGAAATTATCTATCTATCCTAATATGTATAGAAATTATTTATCTATCCTAATATGTATAGAAATTATCTATCTATCCTAATGTGCATAGAAATTATCTATCTATCCTAATGTGCATAGAAATTATCTATCTATCTTATTTGTAACTAGTAGTTAAAGCTTTATGCATCTTCCCTTGAGAAGTAGAATAAATGAAGAGAATTTCAAATTCTTATATAATATTTAAACAGTGCATGTACCTATGGGTCTAGAGAATAAGACAATAGCCGATAAATTGATGTACATCTCCAATGATAAAACTCAAAATTACCCCTTCTGTAGTTAAAAATTATAGTGGTTGAAACGTTGGAACACTCAACTTAATGAATCATCCATTCAAAATTCGCTCAAAAGTTGTTAAGCCAACGAATAAGACTGAAACTCTGAAGCGTTGTGACAGACGAACATTAACATTAAATATAAAAGTTTTGACAAAATTGTATGTAAATTTGATGCAAAACTTCTTAAATACTGACATTTTTAGGACGTGATTAAAGTAATGCTTAGCTTCTACCATTGTACCTTATTGTAATAGGAATAAGTACTTCAAAAATCTGATCAATTGGATGATTATATCGCATAAGAATTTGTAAAAAAAGATAAAAATCAACATGATTAAAACATTCTGGTAACGATTATAGAGTTGCTACGCTTTCTAAATCGTACCTAACTACTACAAAAATAATCATGCAAAGTTTGAAATCAATAGGACAATTCCAACAAAGTTTATAAAGTTAAAAAAGCTAACCGTTTCGAACGTATGGACCTACCCTAATTATAGAAGAGCTATCACAGCTATCTAATTACCTGAAATGTTCATTAAGTTCAGAAGTGATAGCCAAGAAATTTATATTAGCTGAAGAAACTGGCAATGACTGGTTGTTCCTTTCCCTGTAATGTAATTGTAAACAGATAGAAAATTAAGTAACATACTTTTCACCAGAAGCTAAGCCCCTAAAGGCGGTTCCAGGACAAACGCAGGAGTCGCAAACGTCGGAGTGGACAAATGCAGGAGTGTTAAAATATTAATTTAATTAAGTATTTCTATACAGATTAGGTTAGGTTAAGATATTAATGTTTAAAAAAGCCCCCCGCAATGTTTAGGCATTTAAAAAACCTATAAGATGGTCTAAAATAGGTTAGGTTAAGTGTCCACTCCGAAGTTTGGGACTCCTGCGATTGTCCTAGGACCCTAGAGGCACTTAGGAAGGGTGGGGGAGAAGTCGAACCCCATTTTCAATTTAATTATTAAAACGATAAAGTAAATAAAATTTCTCTTTAAGGGGTGGTTATTTTTTAGTTAGATTTCTCTTGAGAGTGTAATGGTACCCTCCCCTAAAATAGTTATAAACCTTCCCAGGACCTATTAGAAGCTACATTGTAAAAAAAACCTTAGCAGTTAAGCAGTTGGCGAGATCTTTCGATAGAGACAGACATATATCCTGTTACTTTTACATAAAGATTAGAGGCGCAGAATTAGATAGAACAAAAAGATATTAGCTGAATGTCTAGAAATATTTCACAAGGACTTTAATTTTCAGGAAGTTATTGGCGAAGGTAGGATCATAGGTCAAATAGTGAATAATAAAAAAAAAGTGGGAGAGGGTTAATAAACCCCTCTTAAAGGATAAATACTTTTGAAAAAATCCTCAACCTTTTTTGCTTTCTTAATGTGATATATAATACTAGCGGCTTCGTCCCTAGCCTCTAGGGGCTTTGCCCCAAGAGGTATAATTACATCTTTTATTACCTGGAGAGCCCCCACTCCACCACTATTTTAAATATTTTTTAAAAAAAATTGTGGGGGGATTTTTTGTTTTGGGGGGGGGGGTTGGGGGTGGGTCACCCCCAAGAAAAAAACCTAAAACCACAACAGGACCAGTAGGTATATTCCCTGAAGAGTAGAATCCGATCGGTTCAGTGGTTACCGAGATCTTAAGGGACAGATGGACAGCCAGACGGACAGACAAACAGACGGACGGACAGATATTATTCTACTTTTTATTATAGATTATTCCTTCGGTAGAATTAAATTTTATAAAGTACCCAAAATTTTACCAAATAAATAAGTAATCGTCGTTGTTATAAAATCTTGGGTACAAGTGTCCAATGTCCCCTCCCTAGCTCATATTTAACATACAATTTCTAGTTATAGAGTAGCTATGTGCTTGAAATAAAGCGTTTACATCAGGGCTCGGCAGCCGCCTGTAAGCCTCAGGGAACTCATCCTTTTAAAATTTTAAAAATCAGCTGGAAGTCTAAAACTAGTCAAAACATTGCAATCCCTTTTTAAAAATAAATAAAGGCACCCATTTAAATTTGAGGCTTCGTCGCGGCTGACGCGCGACTGCCGAGCCCTGGCTTCTATACCTTACATCATCTTTCATGTCAATATTTATAACTTGAACCTTTTCTTCGTTCAGCTTTAGAACTTCGTTTTTATCCTGCCTATAATATGATCAAATTTTATACTAGTTTATATTAATCGATATATGATCACTTGGACGTTGCATGGGATGTATTTAATAATTAATTTTATATCGATTGTCGTTTGCTTAGAGAGCAATTAGAAATTTTAAATTGTACTGGTATTTATTTACTAGTATTTATTCTATCTATATTTAGAAAAAAATATTAAATCTTAAAATATTAAAACAAAACTGGTATTAATTCCATGATTTTTATTTTAATGTTCGTAGAAAATTGTCTGTAAAAAGTACAATTATATTGTAGAAAACTGTATATAATACGATGCCATACATAAATTTTCACTATGGCTAAGAGCCGGTTCTAATCCTGCGGTAATTAATTGGTTTCGAAGCCATACTGGAAATAAAAGATTACTTATTGGCCTCTCTGGAATGAGTGAGATAGAATTTTAACACATCATAGGCTGCTTCAGTCTCCTCAGGGCTAGGGTGATCAGATAACTAAAAACAAGGATGACAACATCAATAAAAACAAAGTCTAAAATCAATGGTAGAACAAACGAACAGGAACACTTTTAGAGTGTCAAAACTTGAAAATCAGAATATTCGTTTAAAAGTATAAAATTGTGGCAAAGCTAGATAAATTAGTGTACTTTGTTATCCTAGGAATGTTTCTAAATTGTATCTTATTGTAAAAGTAATCATCATTCAAAGTTTAAAATCTATCTAGCTATCTGTCTATCCATCTATCTGTAAAAGTACCAACTGTTCCATTTTTTCTTGAAGTCCAGGTTCAGCAAAATTTTCAAAATGAAATTTCCCATCGATCTTCTTTACCTAAGAATAATTTAGCAAGGATGACAACATATATAAGGAACAAAGCAAAATTAAGTGAATTAGGGCTATTAACAGATCTATAGAATAGATGTATACATATAACAACCTGCCTCCCTTTTCCAATGACATTTTCGTCTGCTAGCAAATTGTTTTCTGCTACTTGGCTGTTTTAATATTCCCAACACTATTGGTTGATTTTCAAAGACCCAATTGAGAGTCGGCACAATGTACTTATATGGGGACAAACTTCCCCATCTAGTGTTTTACTCTAATGCGTAAAAATCTAAAATCTTAATCTAAAACTATACTTTTGCATCGAATACACAAATTGTCTCCCAATATTTGATTAAAAGACAGACGTACAAAGTTAATTATAGAGTTCATGCTGAACAATTTTTAGCACTTGAGGTTGGGGAGAGGGGAATAGGGGGGGGGGATACATGTCATCAGGGTCGATTTATCGGTAGGAGGGTGTTAACCTCCCAAAAACCTTATGACAGAATTACAGTCGAGTGAAATACAATATTTTCCACTAAAAATCAAAAGTTTTTCAAATAGCATCATCGACAGACCGACAGACAAAATAAGATACAGGATGGATACTTATTGCTTATTGGTCTGAGGAATCGACACAAAAAATCTTCCTAATATATCTTAAAAATTAGACGAGTAAACTAAATTTAATCTAAGATATCCCCCAATGCTTTGCAACAGAGGAAAATTATCCCTTATGTAAATTAAATCATTGGTCGAAAAGTTTGTACACTATAGATTGCAACAAACTAATCTCAATCTCAAGTATCCAAAGTGTTTGACCTTACGAATGGGATAACTTAGTTTAAAAAACTTTGAATACCAGTGTAATTGACAGTCCAATGTCCCCTTCCTCTCTATCTACCTATCGATCTATCTATCTATCTATCATAGAGAAAGTAATAAAAGAGAAGAATCAAGGTGAGGGGTGGGGAAGTAGTATTTTACAAGGAAAGTATTCAACCTTTTATTCTTTTTCCTTATGCTATCTATCTATCTATCTATCTCATATACCTCGCCCAGCTTCCTTAGATCTTTTGGTTGCCCAATTATACAATTATTTGACTTCTTCCAATCAAAAGCCCTAAAATGACTGTGTAAAATTGTTATTGATGGTGTGGCTTCGAAACCAATTTATATCCGCTGGATTAGAACGGTTCTCAGCTATACTGAAAAAAAATCATGTATAGCATTGAATTACAGACAATTTTCTATGAATATAAAAATAAAGAACATAAAATTAAAATCAGTCCTTCGGCCCCATGGAGCCAACAAAGCTGGTTTTAATCTTATAATATTTCATTATAACATCGGCGGAAAGCTGTCTTTAATACTATGCGATAAAACTATTAAACAACTATTATTGGTTCTTGTTATAGACAATTTTCCGCGAATAATAAGATTATTCTTACAGTGTTTATCTAATTTTCGTGGAAAACTGTCTACAATATGATTTTTCAGTACAGAACAGTTTTCCATTGGATATTAATCGGATTCAAAGCCATACTGGAATAGTTATTATCGCATCTTATTATAAATATACAATCATAAGATTTAAAAAAAAAACAGTTTTTATGGCCCCGAGATCCCGAAGGCACAAGCTAAAAAACTTGCTTTAATCTTATGATTGTACATTTTCCTATTCGTAGAAAACTGGATATAATACGATCCTAAAAATAATTTTTCAAGGTGGCTGAGAACCGGTTTTAATACATCGGATATTAATCGGTTTTAATTCATCAGTAACCTTTTTTAGGAAGATATAGTGAGTGTATTTCATTGGATACAAATGGATTCCTTTAATAATAAGGTACAATTTAGAAATCGTAACATCTCTATTCTAAGCAATTGATATGTTAATTTTTTTTTTGATAAATGGTGATTTTTGGGACAATAAGGTACAATATTATAAATGTAGTAACTTTACAATAATCGATCACTCTGTAATTTAGAAAAAAATATTTTTTTTAATAATAAAAGCGCTGTTAGTAAACTTTACTTTTATAAAGCAGCTTATAGTGCCTAATAATAAAAAAGTCATGCAATACAAATGACTTGACCAATGGTAGGCCAGTATACATTTTATCATTGATCAATTTAAATGTATACTGACCTATTATTGGTCATTTGTATTGTATGACGTCATTTATGTATCAGACACTATAAGCTGCTTCTGCTTTTATGGATGTTGCTACATTTGCTTATGGTTGCTTAGATGTCCGCTGATATGAACATATTTGGTTTCATAAATAGTAAATAATTACCCAAACATTTTTTTTTAAATAACTTAAAATATAAATAACACTTTTTGTTGTCAAAATTAAAACTAAATTTAGCATAAAGGAAGTTTTTAATCATGAATATTGATAAGAAAATTAAAATAGAGTTAAACCCCAAGATAGGCTGTTAAACACAATGATCCGTCCAAATTAAAGGAATCTCTTGCATAAGAAAAATTTTGGTATAGTCCCTTTCGTGACAACGCTTCTTAAGGAGCGTTTCGTCGTATTTTCAAAGTAGCTTTTGTTAGGTTATTTAGGTTAGGTGATTGCTCCGCAGGGTTAGGCAATTGGCCCCGCAGGATTAAGGAGCGTTTCGTCGTATTTTCAAAGTAGCTTTTGTTAGGTTATTTAGGTTAGGTTAGGTGATTGCTCCGCAGGGTTAGGCAATTGGCCCCGCAGGATTAGAGCCCAAAGCAGGGGCTAGAAATAGGGGAAAAGCTACTGTGAAAATACGACGAAACGCCCCTTAAGAGGCGTTACCACTAAAGGGACTATACCCTCAATTTTTTTGTTAATATTTAGTCACATATGATTCGTTCCAATAATACGAGCGACGATAAAATTTCCAGAAAGCTATTTTTTTCCTTAAAAAAATCAATTATTTATAGCTGTCTTAATTATGAGGTAAAAATAATACCCCCCTAACAAAGTAAGCCATTGAACAGATGTTCAGAGGTTATAAAAAAGTAATATTTGGAAAAATACAAAAAAAAATCGGACTGACATACATCACTATACAGTTGCTACACTGCAAATAATAAATATTCAAAATTTTAATTATAAATTTATTTTATATATGTATATATAATCTATTTCTATAATCATATTTTTTTTTAATAAGGAATAATTAATTAATTACATTCAACTAAATTAATTTAAATTATTACCAATATGGTAGGAATTATTTTAATATTATTTTAAACAGAGATATTACAATGTAAAAAAAATATTTTGGTTAATTTCGGGGGTGGGGAGGTGATTATAATGACTTTTAGGAATTAATTTTTAGGTACTAGCGGCGGTTCCCTTAGCATTTAGGGGCTCTGTATTAAAAGAAGTATTAGGGAGGGCAGAAAAGTAGCCTAAAACCATCCCAAGACTTAAATCTGATAGAAATAGCCATAAACCATCCCGGAACCAATATGAAGCTTCCCTTAAATGGAGAAGTCAATCGGTTCAGTAGTTATCAAAATCTTAGGCTAGTGACAAAAAACCTTACTACTTTATAAAATAGGACTCAGTTATAATCTTTTCTGCAGATTTATAAGACAAGCATTTGTCCGTCGGTAAAGATAAAAAATATTAGATTTTTGTAGGAAAAAATGAGAAATCGGCTTTAAAAATACATACCAACCCCAATTCATTGGTGAAAAATGTAAAACAAGATGTCTTTTCAAATGAGTAAAAACAAGGATGACAACATCCATAAGAAACAAAGCAAAAAAATCGTAAATGAAAATACGGACAATGAGATTTAAAAATTAACTTTACAAAGTGTCTCAAAAATCAGCCACATGACGTCATAAAAATAAGGAATAATCCATCTCTTTTTTAGGAGTTTTCTTTTCTTCTTATCTCCCTCATTTTTATGACGTCACATGGCTGATTTTTAAGACACTTTGTAAAGTTAATTTAAAGAGCATTTGTTAAAAAAGGACAGATTTTTCGGAGAAAAAAATAAACAAACCTTTATCAAGTTTTTTTTCTATTTTTAATTCAATCTATATTTTGTTGTATGACTGAGAGACCGACAAACAAAGTAAACTACATACTGGATGCTCATTATCTTCAAAAAATTAGCCTTCTATCTGGAATAGCAGCTGAGAAAATCAAATTTCCCCCCATAACGTTAAAGACTGGCGGATGGACGTGCAGACAAAGTTAATTATAGAGTAGCACCGCTACTAAAAATATAAGATGACAACAAATACATCTAACATCAACATAATAAAAGAAAACTTATTGGCAGTTTAAACTATATTATTCCAGTAGGACTTCGAAACCGCTGGAATAGAACCAGTTCTCAGCCATAGTGAAAAATCGTGTATATCAATGTCTTACAGACAATTTTTCACGAATATCAAAATAATTACATGAGATCAATAATAGTTTTATTATCCCGGGGCCCAACAAAAATGTTTCCTACAATTTTCATTTTAATATCCGCGGAGAGTTGTCTATATTACGATACAATAAATGACTATTCCAGTATGACCTGGAAACCAATTAATATCCGCAGTTCTTTAAGCCATACTAAAAATTAATGTATCGCATCGTATTAAGGACAATTTTCCACGAATGATAAAAATTAATACCATTTTACTATTCGCGGAAAGCTGTATATATTCCGATGCGATAAATAACTAATAATACATAAAATATTTTTTGTCTTTAATTCGTTTTAAAATATTCGCACATTTATTTCATCAATTAAAGAAATTGTCTATAGAAACGTAAACATAATACGTATACGCGGTCAACTATCTACAAAATTATATTAAAAAATATACATTCAAATTCAATGGATTTTTTCAAATGGACAATCAGGAAATAATCAATATACAAGGATGACAACATTTATAAGTAGCGAAGCACAAAAATTATGTATAGGAATTTATAAGTTAGTTAAATCCAGAAAAACGAAAAAAATCACAAAGACTTTCTAACATATCTTTCAATTTTTATTAGCGAAGCTACTCTATTATTCACTTTTTTTATGATGACTGACGGTCAAAGTAAATTAGAAACAGGATGCTCAAAACAACAGGAAATTTAATTTTGATACTATTATCCACAAAAATTTTACAAATCAGATCAAAAACACCAAAGATATGGGGAAATAACTAGCTAAATAAATAGCTAAAAACCTGCCTTAAAACTTGGACGTTTTATCCTTAATTATGCTTCATATTGATAGGAATGTTGACAATAAGTTTCAGTCTTCCATCTTTTTTAGGAGCCGAGAAAATCACGTTCACCAAAAACGTTTAACACAAACCGACATTTTAGCTTACAGGGTAACTTCGCTACTAAAAAATCATAAAATAGCATAAAATTACATAAATATCATATTATTTATTAGTTGATAGATTTTTATATAAATTCTATCTGGATACAATTACAAAATAATAGTACAGGGTGTCCGTCGGAATCTTTTTTTTTTAAAACACTTATTACTCCCTTAATAATTGAGCTATCTTAGTAAAATAAAAAGTATTTGTCAGCCTATTACTAATCATTTTATGAAATAGCGATAAAAAATCCGCAAAGTTAACAGAAAAAATCTATAAGGTAATATATAATAGGCTGATTTTAGTGACAAGACTAATCCACAAGAAAAATATGCCTTAGTTAACTTTTAAAGCAGATGGTAGTCAAACGGTGGATCACAAAGACTTACTCCAGACATTACAAGATAGCTAAAATATTAAGGGAGTAATGAGAGTTAAAAAAAAAACAGTTTCCGACGAACACCCTGTAGTATTATGGCAGGTGTCCTATATTATGCACAGTTCTTTAAAAATATCTGTTAGTCCGTTAAGTTGATAATTTCCAACATTTTTATGTTTGCAGATAAAAACATTGCTATTTTTGTACTTAATCGCTCATGAATTAAATTTTCAAAAGAAAATATGCCTAATTTTTTTCAACCAAACCAAACTAGGGATTACGTATTTTTGCGGTCCTAGTTGACTTTGTGATTCCTTTCTTTTGTGTTACAATTGATAATTTCTATTTTTATTTTTATTAAATGTATTTAACCTTGCTAAAGTTAAATAAATGTTATGTTGTGTTATTTTGATGTTTAAGATAAATGTATTGAAATCAATTTGGGCTCGTTTGGTCATAGTGTTTGAGCAAAAATAAATAATTTCTTTTCATAGAATTAGTAGGGGGTGAAAGTCGCTAAAAAATCAGCCATGTGACGTAATAAAAATAAGGAATTATCCATCTTTTTTTTAGGGTTTTTCTTTCCCACTTCTACTCTCATATCCCTCATTTTTAAGGCGTCTGATTTTTGAGTGACTTTCTCCCCCTAAATAGTATTACTACAGGTTAAACAGTTATGTATTTCACAAGATTAAATGAATTGCTGGGTGATTTGGGCGTCTTTTTTTGTGATTTTTTCATAGGTGACATTCAACAAGTATATACTAATAAAAACGTAAAGCTATATGTCTAAACATTTTTGGAACCCCCCGCTTATTTTGTCAGGAGTGGATACGCCCCCTTCTGCACGCATGGGTTAAAATTTTTTCATGATCATTTTGATGTTTGTATGTCTGTTCGCATGATTTATTAAGCTTTGCGTATTGTCATCCTTGTTGAAAAAAAATAGAAAAAAAAATTTAAGTAAGATTTTAAAATCAATCAATATTGGACTTTTGCATTAAAAAGTGTAAAAGTGCCCAGGGAGGGAGGGGACATTGGAGTAGTAATTTTAATGATCCCCTTTCATAAACCTAATCTAAATTAGTATTCCCCCTCCATCCCTGTTCCAAAGTACATAACTTTTATTTTCAAGGAAGTTTTATTAACATCTATTGTACTACCATTGGACTCTTAAACACTTTTCAACCATTGGAATTAAGAAAAAGAGACAAAACCTTTGAAATAACAAAACTAAAGCCACAGTGCAAATGAAGGTGCTTTGTCTTTTGTGTCAGAACCTAAATTGGGACATAGTGCATTTCATTACCCTAGGTTAGGTAACTTCATTTCTCTTTTCAATAAAATCTAAAATGCAGCGGTTTTTCAGAAAATTAAATTTGAAAATTTCAAGTTCAATTTTCACCCACTAGGAGTTACCGCATAATCATGACAAGAAAAGCAAAGATTATTTATTTAAAATTTTGAACAACTTTGCTTTTATAAAGTTCTTCATAAAACCACTCCTGAAGTGAGTTAATTAATGGCCATTTTAATCAATGGCTTTGCTAAGGTCACGGAAATTCAGCCTTAAATAAATCATATATAGAGAGGTTTTATGACTAACTTTGTAAAAGCAAAGTTGTTCAAAATTTTAGATAAATAATCTTTGCTTTTCTTGTCATGATTATGCGGTAACTCCTAGTGGGTGAAAATTGAACTTGAAATTTTTAAATCTAATTTTATCAAAAACCGCTGCATTTTAGATTTTATTGAAAAGTGAAATGAAGTTACCTAACCTAGGGTAATGAAATGCACCATGTCCCAATTTAGGTTCTGACACTAAAGTCAAAGCACCTTCGAAGGCACTGTGAAGCATAATTTATTATATAATTTCTCCATATTGAATATTAGCGCTGCTACTCTATATTTGTTTCTTGAATCGTCAGGTGTGAAGTTTTCGTTGACATATAAAGGGAAATTTTGTGGTACAGTCTTCTCTCTGCAGTTTTATTTAGCCATTAGATAGACAAACAGACAGACACACAGACAGACAAACAGACAGACAAACAGACAGACAAACAGACAAACAGACAGACAAACAGACAGACAAACAGACAGACAAACAGACAGACAAACAGACAGACAAACAGACATACAGACAAACAGATAGACAAACAGACAGACAAACAGACAGACAAACAGACAGACAAACAGACAGACAAACAGACAGACAAACAGACAGACAAACAGACAGACAAACAGACAGACAAACAGACAGACAAACAGACAGACAAACAGACAGACAAACAGACAGACAAACAGACAGACAAATAGACACACGAATATTTCTTTACTAATGGCAAAATTCCTGAATCTTATTGTCCTTGTTAAGCACATAACATTCACTCAAACTGAAAAGAATACATTTTTTAGATTATTTGAGATTAAAATGAGACTGTTATTTCATTACATATTTTAGTAAATTTACAAAATTATTGGAATAATCATAAACAGAACTTTCTGTAAATATAAATAACATTTCCTTATAAAGATTATTAAGAAAGACATAAAATAATTTTACGTTTTGAAAAGTTTGACAAAATTATCTTAAATTTCCCCCTATAAATCATTTATTTGTAGATTTAAATCTCTCCTGCTGGAAATGACAGGGCTAGGCAGCCGCGTGTCAGCCACCTGTAAAAGACTACTAAGCCCCGGTACCTGGTATTTAGCTGTCTATTATTAATAGAGGGCAGGGCACTACCCTCTTCCCGTTTCTGCTTTTGGTTCTCTAAACATAATATCTCTATTAGTTTTCTTGTTGGTTCTCTAAACATAATATTTCTATTAGTTTTCTTGTTGGTTCTCTAAACATAATATCTCTATTAGTTTTCTTGTTGGTTCTCTAAACATAATATTTCTATTAGTTTTCTTGTTGGTTCTCTAAACATAATATCTCTATTAGTTTTCTTGTTGGTTCTCTAAACATAATATTTCTATTAGTTTTCTTGCTGGTTCTCTAAACATAATATCTCTATTAGTTTTCTTGTTGGTTCTCTAAACATAATATCTCTATTAGTTTTCTTGTTGGTTCTCTAAACATAATATCTCTATTAGTTTTCTTGTTGGTTCTCTAAACATAATATCTCTATTAGTTTTCTTGTTGGTTCTCTAAACATAATATCTCTA
Organism: Acartia tonsa; assembly: GCF_053477335.1. Lineage (NCBI taxonomy): Eukaryota > Metazoa > Arthropoda > Copepoda > Calanoida > Acartiidae > Acartia > Acartia tonsa. The sequence continues at coordinate 4,035,629 of NC_137269.1, forward strand.
TTAGTTTTCTTGTTGGTTCTCTAAACATAATATCTCTATTAGTTTTCTTGTTGGTTTTCTAAACATAATATCTTTATTAGTTTTCTTGCTGGTTCTCTAAACATAATATCTTTATTAGTTTTCTTGTTGGTTCTCTAAACATAATATCTCTATTAGTTTTCTTGTTGGTTCTCTAAACATAATAACTCTATTAGTTTTCTTGTTGGTTCTCTAAACATAATATCTCTATTAGTTTTCTTGTTGGTTCTCTAAACATAATAACTCTATTAGTTTTCTTGTTGGTTCTCTAAACATAATAACTCTATTAGTTTTCTTGTTGGTTCTCTAAACATAATATCTCTATTAGTTTTCTTGTTGGTTCTCTAAAAATAATATCTCTATTAGTTTTCTTGTTGGTTCTCTAAACATAATAACTCTATTAGTTTTCTTGTTGGTTCTCTAAACATAATATCTCTATTAGTTTTCTTGTTGTTTCTCTAAACATAATATCTCTATTAGTTTTCTTGTTGGTTCTCTAAAAATAATATCTCTATTAGTTTTCTTGTTGGTTCTCTAAACATAATAACTCTATTAGTTTTCTTGTTGGTTCTCTAAACATAATATCTCTATTACTTTTCTTGTTGGTTTTCTAAAAATAATATCTCAATTAGTTTTCTTGTTGGTTCTCTGAACATAATATCTCTATTAGTTTTCTTTTTGTTGTTTGTTCTGCGCTCCTAGCATCTAGTGGAAGGAATCACACTGCCCTGCCCCCCCCCCCTCTTTGCTTCTAGTTGAACTATTCAAAGAAGGAGAAGAAATATAGCCAAAAACCATACCAAGTCTTTCATCTAAAATAGCCAAAAGCCATCCCATGAACAATGTGTAGTTTCCTTAAAATGGACTACTCAATCATTAATAAAATTAGATATATTCTACTTTAAAAATATTAGATAAATAGATAGAAAAACAGATAGGTAGAAAGACAAGCAGATATATAGATAGAAAGATAGAAAAACAAATAGATAGATAGATAGATACCTGTACTGTGAAGGTAGTTAATCCAATGGGGAAGTTCCTCCTTTAATCTTTGGACGTGGAGCTCTATATCTTCCTAAAAAATATGAAAAGCTATACTTAGCAAGATTTTGCTATGTGAATGATAGAAAAGCTATATTTTGCTATGTAAAGGACATAAATCTATCACGAAAAACACCCTCTTGATCACTGTTATCAGCCCCTACCACCCTTTAAAAAAAAATTAGAATAAAGGGAGGAGGGATGTTTGTTTGTTTATCATATTCTGTTCATTATTATTACTTTATTATTTCTGTAATACAGTTTACTATCTTATTCTAGATTCCTTGTATACTGCTCTACATATCAAATAAATGTCTATGTAAGGGACGTCCAAGCTTTTTTGAGGGAGGTCAAATGAGTGGTTTCAAGGGTTTGAGTAGTTTGAAAGTTTTAGGGGGGTAATCTAATGCATTTCTAAAATTAGGAGGGGATGAAATATGAAGTTTTAAAATTTGAGGGGGGTAATCTATTGTATTTTTAAAAGCGAATCTTTTCTATAATAGGATTGGTCTATTCGTCCGTACGTCCGTAACGGATAGCTTTTTTCGTTAATTTAGGTATGTTATAATTGTCCTACCGATTCAAACTTTGCTTGATGAGTCCTGTAATAGTTAGGTACGATTTGGAAAGCTTCGCAACTCTACAATTGTTACAAGAATGTCCGTAAGTCAATCTTAAACATATATTGATTCTTAACTTGTTTAACAACAATTTTTTATGTGATATAATCGTCTGAATTATCTAATTTTTGGAGTACTGATTTTTATGAAAATAAGATACAATATTATAAGTGAAGCATCTCTATAATAATGTCCTAAAAATGTCAGTATGTCCTTATACAGTATTCTGTATCTAAGAAGTTTTGCTAAAAATTTACATATAGTTTTGTTAAACTGACACTCTACAAGAGTTAATGTTCGTCTGTTATACTGTTTTAGAGCTTTGCTTTTATAGATGTTGTCATCCTTGTTCAAATTTTGAGGGGGGTAATCTAATTCATTTTCCCCTCCCCCTCCCTCGGACGTCTATTGTCCATATTATGTAATATGTGGTTTATTTTTAGCGCCAAGATTTTCATATAAAGTATAAGTGGAAACACTAAAGTATAATCTTAGTTGGCGTCTATTTATTGCAACTAAAAAAAGATGGAAAATTATTAGCAGGGAGGAAGGGGATATTTGGATGTTTATTACACTAGTCTTTAAAGTTTTATAATAACGTTTTCTTATACGTAAGCAAAAAAAGATTTTTATTAGATTTCGATTTGTCTTTTCATTAAGTTAGATGTCCAAACGTTTCAACCACAAATTGTAATCTACAAAAGGGGTAATATTGTGTACCAGCATTTAGGATGTACAGAAAATTTATTGTCATTGTCTTATCCCTTAAAATCCCTGCATTAACAGTCTGAACAAATCAGTTGTGTGTTATCAAATGCTTTGTCATATTCAAACATACAATAATTACAACATAAGCCCTAGTAATCTCTGTCTCAGCAATTTACCTTTTTTTGTGCTTATATAAGCATTTTTGTCAGATTTAAGTAGGACGTGCTCACATCGGGAAAGTCCGCACTTTACAACAAAAGTGGCTTACTTAAATCGGACATGTCGGACTAACGAGCCATTTTCGTAGGTTAATTGCTTACTTGAAGAACTATTATTGCCCTATAAACCCCTAAAAAACCCCAAAAATAAGGGTGGCTGATAAGAATCAGCAAAATCGGACGCTTTTGAGGTAAATGTCTTAGAGATTAAGATTTTAATCCGGATTATTTTTCCTCAAAATTTAATCCCTTCTCAGCCATTTAGGCTATATTTGTAGTTGATTGCTTACTTATATCTTCCATTTTTGCTACAAAATCCTTACTTAAACAAGCCATTTTTGTGATTAATGTCCTACTTATATCTTCCATTTTTGCTACAAAATCCTTACTTAAACAAGCCATTTTTGTGATTAATGTCCTACTTATATCTTCCATTTTTGCTACAAAATCCTTACTTAAACAAGCCATTCTTGGGGTTGATTGCTTACTTAAATCCTCCATTTTTGCTGCAAAACCCTTACTTAAATAAGCCATTTTTGGGGTTGATTACTTACTTAAATCATCCATTTTTGTTGCAAAATCCTTACTTAAATAAGCCATTTTTGGGGTTGATTGCTTACTTAAATCATCCATTTTTGTTGCAAAATCCTTACTTAATTAAGCCATTTTTGGGGTTGATTGCTTACTTAAATCATCCATTTTTGTTGCAAAACCCTTACTTAAATAAGCCATTTTTGGGGTTGATTACTTACTTAAATCATCCATTTTTGTTGCAAAACCCTTACTTAAATAAGCCATTTTTGGGGTTGATTACTTACTTAAATCATCCATTTTTGTTGCAAAATCCTTACTTAAATAAGCCATTTTTGGGGTTGATTGCTTACTTAAATCATCCATTTTTGCTACAAAATCCTTACTTAAATAAGCCATTTTTGGGGTTGAGTACTTACTTAAATCATCCATTTTTGTTGCAAAATCCTTACTTAATTAAGCCATTTTTGGTGTTGATTGCTTACTTAAATCATCCATTTTTGTTGCAAAACCCTTACTTAAATAAGCCATTTTTGGGGTTGATTACTTACTTAAATCATCCATTTTTGTTGCAAAATCCTTACTTAAATAAGCCATTTTTGGGGTTGATTGCTTACTTAAATCATCCATTTTTGCTACAAAATCCTCACTTAAATAAGCCATTTTTGGGGTTGAGTACTTACTTAAATCATCCATTTTTGTTGCAAAATCCTTACTTAATTAAGCCATTTTTGGGGTTGATTGCTTACTTAAATCATCCATTTTTGTTGCAAAACCCTTACCTAAATAAGCCATTTTTGTAATTAATCTCCCACTTATATATTCCATTTTTGTCACAAAATTCTTACTTAAACAAGCCATTTTTGAGATTAATTCCTTACTTAAATCTTCCATTTTTGCTACAAAATCCTTACTTAAACAAGCCATTTTTTTTTATTTATTTCCTACTCTCATGATGAAAATTGGCAAAATTGAACCTATAATTAATGTAAAAAAAAAACTCTATAAGTCAAATTATATTAAACTACATGATATTATACAGTATTACAATACATTCAAAAATTTTATATTCTTTTCATGTTTAAAAAAGGACTGATGAAAGTTTGTTTTAAATTTATATAAATTAGATGTTTAAATCAAATTCACTAGTTTTCTGCATAAATCAATCTTCTGTTTCTGATTTAAAGTTGTGTTATAAAGTTCCAGCAAAACCACTCTAACCACAGACTGAGACAATCTGCCTTTGAAGTGATTCTAATGTACTCTAATGATATTTTGATTGATTTATCAACTCTGTTCTCCAATGAAGTAAACTCCTGAGAAAAAATTACTAAAAATAAAATATATTTAATATTGATATGAAATACACAAAACTACTCTTTCTAACATATGTTGCTTTAATATTTACAATAAATATTCATGAATTATTATTAACATTTAGAATAAATAAATAATAGTAAAATATCTAATATAGTATTTGTCATTTGGGATTAGACTTTTATTCAAAAAAAAATTGTAAGCTATTATATATAAAAACAAGCAATGAAGTGTACTGATGTCTAAGGGGGGAGGGATGTACAGGTATGATAACCCCCACCCCCAATGAAATTTGGCATTTAGGAACTAAGAAATCATTGTGGAGCTTCTATGTAATACAGCATGACACAAAAAAAGTATTTTTTAGGGTTTACAGACCATATTACTTAGTGTATCAAAAAAAGTAGCATATGTTCTTGATCTCTTAAAATTTCCACACAAGAAAAAAATTTTAGAAAGAGCCTAAATTTTGAAAAAATAACTTACATAAGTTTTAGGTAAAAAGTTAAAATAAGTTTTAAGTTGAAAGCATTTCTTTGAGTCTTGTAAGGTTAATGATATTTTCATGATCCTAACTTTATTAACAAAAAAGATATCAACAAAATAAAATTTCATCAAAATGAGTTTTGATTTTCAAAAGCATGATTTACCAGAGATCTGAAGAGATATGTTGAAAAGGGGGCCAAATAAATGTTGGAATTCATCCTTTATTATACACACTGGATGAAAAAATTAAGTTTTTAAAATTAAAAGCATTTTTCTATTAATGGGATTATTTATACCCACAAATTTTAGTTCCAAGGTTAAAAGTTTTGGGAATTAAAAAGATTAACAACCTGAAATGGAAATTACCATTCCTTTCAAAAAAAAGCTTGGAAGTCCTTGAAAGTCCTTAAAAATGTAAGAAACGATCTAGCACCCCAAACAATTGGCAAAACTTAATGAAACTTGGTGAAAATATGAAGATTATTACCATAATTATCCATAAAAATTTCAGCTCTGTATCTTTTATAGGAGTTGAAAAAATCATGTTTCACCCTTTCTGTCTCTGACAGATGGACGGACAGACAGATAGATATTTCAAATAATAGAGTAGCTTCACTACTAATTATAGAATAGCTTTGCTACTAAAAATAAGCTCAGAACTCATATTTATAGTTTTAGAGGGGGTCTTTGGCTCCACTAGCCTCTAGAAAGGAAGTCCCAAATGAAATCTGTAATGGTTAATTAGTTAAGTTATGTTAAAAAGTTTGTTTTTTTTAATCAGATTAATATCTTTAAAAATAAGCTCAGAACTTACATTTTTAGTGTTTTGGGGGATCTTTTGTTCCACTAGCCCCTAAAAGAAAAGTCCCAAAATTCAATTTTTACAGTTTTACAGGTGGATCCAATCAAATAAATGAGCTTACAAGCTATAAAAACAAGCCCAACAATCCAGGGCAAAATTTGGTACTGAATTATAAATATTATTGTAGCATTTGCTGCATAACAAAAACACACACACAGAAAAACTTTAGGGTACCTATATTTTTGGGTACCCCAATGCCATAGAAATGATAAGGGAGTAATAAAAAAAAATTATTTGTGTAAGAACCAATTATATTCAGAAAGTTTTTAAAAAACAGAGGGTGAGAGGAATGAGGATACTTTGTTAAATAGTTTAATGTTGCTGCCCTACTTATGGATATACTTATTCTTGTTTTAAACTAGTATTGTATAATGTTGTTGTTTTACATATGTATATATCTGTCCTTGTTAACATTAGAAGGAATAATGTTGCGTTACTAATGTCCTTGTTAACCCTTACAGATTGGGGGGGGGGGAGGAGTCATATTGACCCCCCTCTAGTTATTTCAATGTCATTTTTTTTGTAGGTAAGATAGAGAGTTGTGACTTCATGACTATTTAAGTTTTGTAATTATACGTCAGCAAGAGTTGATCTTATAAGGATATCTGGTCTGTGTCGGTCGTGGCATCTGGTCAAAGTCGGTTAGGTGGCACCAAATTTAGAAAAAATTTTAAATAAATCTTAATTTCTACATTATGACTTTTGTGTATAAGGAAAACCTAAAATTTTTTGGTGAATACTTAGATATCAATGACCTCCTGAGAAAAGTGGTGTTATGACCCTTTGACCGTCCCTGACCGACTTTATGACTGTTTTTTGTCCGGCTTTTACTACAGACATACATCATGAATATCGTGGCTTATATTACAGTTAGAGACCTATAAATTTTTTTGGTAAATCATTAAGCAACAATAAACAGATAAAAATATTAATTGGCGTTGCCAACCGCCGTTTCCGTTATTTGCCATTTTTCGGCGATGATCAAAAAAAGTATTTTTTTTGTTATGAAAAATTAAAAGTTCGTCCTAAAATTTGGTCATCCTAGCTGCAAAATTGGCCACTCTACAGCTGTTTTAATATTTAGCAGCTGGCCGCTAAAAAGCGGCTAGGGAGCGGTCTGACCGCTATGACTAGAAAAAGTAATCAATATGAACCCCCCCCCCTGATCTATTAAGGTGGGAATTGGGGCCCGATCTGTAAGGGTTAAATTTAGATTATCATAATGTTGCTGACAAACTTGTGGATATAAATGCACTTGTTAAAATCAGTAATTTACCACAAAAATGGCACAATTAAGTAAGCAATTTACTTTTTTTCATGCTTACTCCACGAGGAGAGATTACTAGGGACAGTATAATATAATTTTGCCGCGCTATTTATGAATATACTTCAACATTACTTAAACATCACTATTGTATAATATTGCTGCTCTACTTATATTTATACTTGTCCATGTTAAATTCAGTATAGTAAAATAATGCTGTTTTTCTTATGAACATACTTTTCCTTATACCAGTATTACCTCCAGGGGCTCGGTGACGCTTTGGGTAAAAGTCCTCTCCACCCCACCTTGAACCTACTCTGTGTCTAAATTGCAATGTAACGCGCTCAATCGCCCAAGGGTATTAAGTAAGGTAACACCAAATAGATAGCCAAATCTTTAATTGCACGAATTTTGTCTAGAGGTCCTAACTGCATGGTAATGAGTTGCACCTGTTTTAAACCAAGACATTCCCCATACTCAAACTATTAATGTCACAAACCTCCCTCCTTGTTTGCTCAAACAAATGCATCTTAAAAATGTTTCAAGAAATAAAGCCAAACATTAACCCATTTACTAATTTAAAACAAGGAAATTTAAATAACAAAATGATTTGCTCATAAAAAAAATTTAAAAGGGTGGGGTCAAAATAGGTAAACAAGGATGACAACATCCATAAAAGCGAAGCTCTGAAAAGGTGTGATAAATGAACATTAACACTTTTAGAGTGTCAGAACTAAATAATCAGAATATAAATGTTTAAAATATGAAACAAATTTTGAGTAAAATTTGTTGAAAAACTGCTTAGATACAGAATAATGTTTAAGGAAATACTTACATTTTTATAGATGCTACGCTTACAAAATTATACTTTGTTGTCCTAGGAATCAGCATTTCAAAAATCAGATCAATCAAAAAATTATATAACACAAAAATTAACTGTTTAGAATGGACGTACAGACATTCAGGTAACAATTATAGAGTTCCTACGATTTCTGAAGTCTACCTATCTACCACAAGAATCACCATACAAATTTTGAAATTGATAGAAAAATTCTGACGTGCCTATTTTAATTTAATTTAATGCATAATTTTAATTATCACTCAAAATATTCTTAAAAGTATATGTCCGTCTGTCTGTCCGTCAGTTTGTCTGTCTGTCTTTCCGTCGATCTGCCCATTTGTCTATCTGTCTCTCCGTCTGTCTGTCTGTCCATCTGTTTACGTCTGTATGTCTGTCAATACCTTTTCGTTAATTTAGGCATGTTAGAGTTTTCCTTTAAATTTCAAAGGTTTTAGGATTTAGTGCTCAACAAGGTATCCTGAGTGAAAGTTACAATTTTAATTAGAATAAGACAATGAATGTTTAATTGAAATACATCCCCAATGATGATAATAGTTATTTATTGCATCGTATTATAGACAGCATTCCGCGGATAGTAAATTAAAAAGATTAATTACGGTTTTGTTAACCCTGAGGGGCCGAAGTCCTTGGCTTACAAATCTGGTATTGATGTTATGTTTTTTTCATTTTAATATTCATATAAAATTGTCTAGTATGGCTTTGAACCGGTTCTAATCCCGCGGATATAAATAGGTTTCAAAGCCATACTGAAAATAAAATAACCCCTATTTTAGATTAAAATCATTAATTGGGCAATACTTGTCTGGAACCAACCAATCAAAATTAAATAAAAGTACCCAAAGTTTTTATGCTAAATATAGGCGAGGATGGTAATAAAACTTTGGGTACCTTTGAAAATATAGTCCAATGTACCCTCCCCCCTTGGGTAAAAATGTAATTTACTGCTCAATGATGTCTACATCCCTGGGTATGGTGTGTCTACAAAAAGGCAGTGTTCAAACTTTTACACCAATTATTTTAATCTACAAAAGTGGTCCCGTTTTATAATTGTAATTGTGCATATTGTAAACAGTTATCGCGCAAGTAAATTTCTGTTTTTCTACAATATAATATTTTTTTTTCATTTTGACTCAAAACCTATAAAATCAAGAGGGAAAACTTAGATTCGTAGCCACACTAAAATAGTTATTTATAGCATCATATTATATACACTAAACAGCTTTCCGTGGATTTTAAAATGTATAATTGTAAGAGTAAAAATATTTTTAGAATAATGCGTTGAAAACTTCATTTTATTTGCTCAAAGATGTGCCTCAAATTAAAAACGTCTCAAGAAAAATGCCACCCCCCTTCTCCTTATACATTGATACAACCTATCCTAACCTGACCCAAAATTGAAGGTTTCAGTGCTCATCAAGGTACTTCGAGTGAAAGCGCCAATATTTTGTTTTAGAGCATTGCAGTTATGGATTTATATTTCTTGTTTTTACTTTAAACTAAATTTTCGTTTTAACTAGAAATCTTAAAGACTAAGACAATGGACGATATTTTGATGAAAATTCCCTTTTTACAAACAAGTTTGAAAACTTAACTAATCAAAATTCAATAATCTATCATTATTATCTTTAGTGTTCAAACGTTTCCAACCCTAATTGTAATCTACAGAATGGGTAATTATGTTTACCATCAATGTGGATGTATTTAAATTTATTGGCAATTGTCTTATCCATTTAGATCCCTGATAAATATCAGAGAAACAAGGATGTCAATATCCATAAAATCGAAGCTCTGAAATGAACATTAACAATTATATAAGAGTGGCATAACTGAATAAGCATGATACTGCTCCAGGACATCTTACATTGTTAGGACATATTTATAAAGATGCTTATAACATTGTACCTCGTTTTAATAAATATTAGTATTCTATAATAAAATTAATGAGATAAATATTTTTTTTGTCAAAAAATTTTTAAAATTCAAATTAGATGTACGAAAATTCTGCTACCTCATTATAAAGCAAACTTTTTAATCGATATGAGGGTACGAACGGATGTACCGACACGAAGTATAGAGAAGCTTTGCTTTTGAAATGTATAATTGATTTTCCAGTATGGCTTCAAAACGGACTAAAATACGCTGGATTAGAACCGGTTCTCAACTATACTGAAAAATAAGGATAGAATCATATTACAGACCATTTTCCACGAAAATTTAATAAATCATAAAATTTGAACCAGCTTTAATCTTATTATTTTTCATTATGATATCCGCGGAAAGCTGACAATAATACAATGCTATAAATTAATATTCCAGTAGGGAAACCGATTAAAATCCGCTGGATTAGAACCGTTTCTCAACCATAATTAATTAATACCAGTTTTGTTTCTATTCTCATATTTTTTTATTTTAATATCCACAGAAAGCGGTCTTTAATACGATACAATAAAAAAAACTAATCCAATCTAATTTCTAATGGATATCAAAATGAAAAATTGTAAGATTAAAACCCGTTATCTTAACCCCGCCTGGCCCAGTCCAGGAAAATTTGATTTTTATTTTAATTTACGTGGAAAACTGTCTGTAATACGATCAAATACATAATTTTTCAGTATGGCTAAGAACTGGTTCCAATCCAGTGGATATTAATCGGTTTCAAAGCCATACTAGAAATTTCGTTTTAACTAGGACATTGTCTACATAATAATACATATTTTTCAGGATATATATAAACAAGGATGACAACATCCATAAGTAGCGAAGCACAAAAAATCGTGGATGGAAATACGTAAAAGTAGATTTAAAGTGTATTTATCCCAAAAAAGTTTAAAAATTGGACCAAAAACATGGGGAAATATTTAAAACATATAAAAATAGCCAAAAACCTGATAAAAGGCAGTCTGACCGCCATGGTTGTTTTCTTTAAACGACGGGAAATTTAATTTTGATATCTATAACTGAAAAAATTTTGAAAATCGGACCATAAACACTGAAGATATGGAGAATAATGTGATAAATACAAAAATAGCCTAAAACCTGCAAAAAGGCAGTCTGGCCGTCATAGATGTTTTCTTTAAACGACAGGAAATTTAATTCTCATATCTATAACTGAAAATTTTTTGAAAATTGGACCATAAACACTGAAGATATAGTGGAAATGTGAAAAATACAAAAATAGCCTAAAACCTGGAAAATGGCAGTGTGGCCGTCATGGTTGTTTTCTGTAAACGACAGGAAATTTAATTTTGATATCAATAACTGAAAAAATTTTGAAAATCGGACCATAAACACTGAAGATATGGAGAAAAATGTGAAACATACAAAAATAGCCTAAAACCTGCTAAAAAGGGGTCCGACCGCCCTTGATGTTTTATAGTTAATTGTGCTCCTTAATAATGGGAATGTTGTCAAAAATTTCAGCTGTCTATCTTTAATAGGAGCCGAGAAAATCACGTTTCCCCTATTCTGTCTTACACGGACGGACGGACAGACGGACGGACGGACATTTCGAAAACATTTAAGTAAAATGCCACCCCCCCCCCCCTCCCCGCTTCTTATACTACCTAACCCAACCTTACCCAAAATTCAAGGTTTCAGTGCTCAACAATGTACTTCAAGTGAAAGCGCCAATATTTTTATTTTAAAGCATTGCTTTTATGGATGATTTTTTTCTTATTTACTTCAAACTTAATTTTCGTTTTAAACAAGAATCGTAAGGAATAAGACAATGGACGATAAAAAAACTGATCAATGAGCGAGCGTTTTTAGGGAGGGGTGGTACATTGGGCTCCTTGTAAAACAAGTCCACAAAGTTTATAAAAATAATTCTCTTATTTTTTTGGAAAACAAATTTTAGCACTTAAATTAAATTTTGATTGGTTTGTTTATAAACTATAGTTTCTAAACGTTTCTTTTCTAATTGTAATCTATTAATTTTGTTTACCATCATTGGGGATGTAAATTAATTAAACGGCCATTGTCATATCCCTTTAGGTTCCTGCGATAATAAAACTTCAATATAAGTACTTAAAACTTCTGGGCCAACAAATAAGATAATATAGTTATTAAATATTGTGTATAATTCAGGGAAACTCGCAATCATGGCTCAACACGTAGCGCATCCGCTCATTGTCTGGGAGGTGATGGGTTTGAATCTCGACCTGACATCGTGTTATCACTTAAGATGTTAAAAGTGGTTCCTACTGATGATATGATAAGTGCGCGACATAAATAGTTAGAGTAGGGGGAATACCGTGACCCATAAAAAGGCAAAACTTATTACGATGCACTGTTGGGACTTCTCAGACAAAAATTGCAAACCCCCCCCCCGTCCCCCCCCCCCATTTAACGCCAAATTGTGCACTCAAAGGATTGGTTTTCTGTTACTTAACTTAAGAGTATCGCATCTCATTACAAGCGGATGATGTTTTAAATTCTCTAGATGATCACTTAAAAATTGAAGGAGTATACGAGGTAAGACATAATTCAGGGATCTTCAGGGATTAGGCAATGATGATAAATAAAATTACCCTTGTTTTGGATTAAAAATACTTATTGAATTGATTCGAAACCAACTATAAAATTTTTTATAATCGTAATTTAGAGTCCAATGTTACCTTCCTCCCTGGGTATATGGCTACAGGGATGGAACAATGAATGAAAAATGTTATGAACTAAATTCCTATAATAAAATGGGACAGATAAGAAAAGGACAATATAAATATCCAGGAAGGGAGGCGAGATCAGGCTGTTTATGTCACCATACCCCAAAGTTTTCTTATTCGTTGGCTTAACAACATGGGGAACTTTTATTAAATTTTGATTGGTTGGTTTATTAAGATGAGTGTCCAAACTTTTAAACAACTAATTGTAATCTACAGAAGTCGAAAATTTGTGTATTATTTATAGAATATATCGGCCATGATACTGTATAAGGACATAAATTTATGGTCCTTCATTAAAGAGATGCTTTGCTTAAAACATTGGCCCATGTTGTCATAGGAATCAGTATTCCAAAAATAAGATAATTAAGATCTTTTAACAATTATAGAGTTGCTACGCTTCCTAAATCGTACCTACTTGTTATAATGTAGTGTGTTTTAAATTGATAGGACAATTCTAACATGTCTAAATTAACAAAAAAAGCTAACCAATACTGACGGACAGACCAACCCTGATTATAGAAAGGTTTTCTTTTAAAAAGTTACAATCCATTTTCCAGTATGGCTTCGAAACCGATTAACCGCTGGATTAGGACCGGTTCTCAGCAGAGAGATTAGACAATGGGCTGTTTATTACAATAGTCCCCAAAGTTTTATAATAACTTTTCCTATTCATTGGCTAAACAACTTTGGGGACTTTTGATTTGAATTTTGATTGGTTGATTCACTAAGTAGAGTGTTCAAACGTTTAAACCACTAATTTTAATATACAATAGGGTAATTTTGTGTTTCATCATTAAGGATGTACATCAATTTATCGGCTATACTGAATCATGTTTAGCATCAAATTACAGACATTTTTTCATGAATATTAAAATAAAATCATAAAATTAATGCCTTCCAGTTTTGTTTTTATTCCTATATTTTTTATTTTACTTTACACTGAAAGTTGTCTATAATATGATGCAATAATTAATTAGTCAAATCCCGGTCTGGTGATGTAATTTCAATAATCTTATTAAAAGCAAAGTTTGTTTATGATAAGGTTCTGTGCGTCCGTCTGTTCATACAATATGTCGATTTAGAATTGCCCTATCAATTTCAAACTGTAGGTGGTGATTCCTGTGTATTATTTAAGAAGCGTAGCAACTCTATGAACAGGAAGTTTGTACGTCCAATTAAAATATGAGGATTTTTTATTTTTTTTGTATGATTTTAAACCAGTTTTGTTAGTCCCGAGATTCCAAAGGCACGGGTAAACAAAACTGGTTTTAATCTTATGTACATTTTTGTATTCATAGAAAACAGGATATAATGTTTTTTCAGTATGCCCTAGAACCGAAAATATTTTTTCCAGTATGGCTTCAAAACCAATTAAAATCCGCTGAATTAGAACCGGTTCTAATCCGTACTAACAAACAATCATGTATTCAACTTATTACAGACAATTTTCCACGAGAATAAAAACAAAAAATCATAACATTAAAATCCGTTTTCTTTACCAGGTCCTTCAACCATTAAGACCTAACAAAACTGGTTTTAATCTTTTAAATTTTTCAATTTAATATCCGCGGAAAACTGACTATAATACGAGGCGATAAATAAGGTGCATTATTTGCCAAATGTACCACTTTTCTGCACTACCTCTCCGATTTTGTTAATACTCTATATTTTGGTCCGTTGGGTGATTCAAGGATGCTGGATGGCCAAAAAAAAGTTTCAGAGTCCCTGGATGTCTAGATATCTAGCTATCTATGAGGGTAGGTAACAAAAATTTAAAAAACACCCATTTTTTCACAATTTTAAAAATTATTTTTTTCATCAATCTTACATCCAACCTATACATTTTATACACCAAAATGATCGTTTATTCATGTAAAAAGCGCACATAATGCTACTTTGGCCAAAACTCTAATTTTACAGGGTGTTTAACAAAAAGTGTATTTTGGATATCTAGCGTTATACCCAAAATACCTGTCCGAAAAAAATCATTTTTTTTGGCTTAAATCCTGTGTTTTATTTGTGGGCATATGTGGTATATAATGGTTTGGAGGACCCGGGACTATAAGGTTGTCAAATTTCATTTTGGGACACCCTGTAAATGTGATTTTTGTGTCTGTAGAACTAAAACTTGGTCCAAATTGGCTATTTTTTTTCAAATTACTCTAATATGTGTCTTAGTATGTTTGGCCATAGTGTTTTCTGACCAGATCAATATTTTCCTATTTTTTGGACACCCTGTATTTTCAAAAAAAGAGAAAAATTTTTTTTGTTTTTTTTTAGATTATTTTTCTATTTCTAAGTTACTTAAAACTGTCATATAGATACAGATTTTGACTAATAACAATAATATTTGCCTATTTTACAAATTTTTACACTTTTGGGACACCCCGTGCATGTTTTTGAAAAATGATGGTTTTTGCCCATTTTTGGGAGGAAGGAGTCGTTTTAGGGCCATAGACTATTTCTTCATTTTTGTAGAACTTTTCAAGATTCATCATTTGTTAATTATGCAAAAAGCGCAAAAACCGAACCGTTTTGCCGTTATTCACTGCTAAAGGCGGAATTTTTTACGTTTTTTTGCCGTTCCCGAGGATTTAATGCGCATTTTTGGTAAGAAGACGTTGATTTATCAAGATCACTCTGAAATACTTTTATTTAGGAAATTTAATTTTCTAAAATTCATATTAAGTCAAATTTTTTGTGCAGCTAACCGTTTTTCATCAAGATGGATTTCAATCGTTAAAACAAGAAAATGAAGTGAATATAATATAAATAATTGCTATAACATAAGTAATAAAAGAAACATAAACCATTTGTATTTGAAATTTTTTTTGACAAAAATCGGTTGGATGTACAAAAATTTTTTCATCACATGAAATTTAGTAAATTAAAATGCCTAAATAAAAGTATTTTACAGTTATCTTGAAAAATCAACGTCTTCCTACCTCAAATGCCCATTAGAACCTCGGGAACGGCAAAAAACGTGAAAACTTCCGCCCGTGGCAGTGAATAACGGCAAAACGGTTCGGTTTTTGCGATTTTTGCATAAATAACAAATGATGTATCTTGAAAAGTTCTACAAAAATGAAGAAATAGTCTATGGCGCTAAAACGACTCCTTCCTCCCAAAAATAGGCAAAAACCATCATATTTCAAAAACATGCACAGGGTGTCCCAAAAGTGTAAAAATTTGAAAAATAGGCAAATATTATTGTTATTAGTCAAAATCTGTATCTATATGACAGTTTTAAGTAACTTAGAAATAGAAAAATAATCTAAAAAAAACAAAAAAAAATTTTCTCTTTTTTTGAAAATACAGGGTGTCCAAAAAATAGGAAAATATTGATCTGGTCAGAAAACACTATGGCCAAACATACTAAGACACATATTAGAGTAATTTGAAAAAAATAGCCAATTTGGACCAAGTTTTAGCTCTACAGACACAAAAATCACATTTACAGGGTGTCCCAAAATGAAATTTGACAACCTTATAGTCCCGGGTCCTCCAAACCATTATATACCACATATGCCCACAGATAAGACACAGGATTTAAGCAAAAAAAAATGATTTTTTTCGGACAGGTATTTTGGGTATTACGCTAGATATCCAAAATACACTTTTTGTTGGACACCCTGTAAAATTAAAGTTTTGGCCAAAGTAGCATTATGTGCGCTTTTTACATGAATAAACGATCATTTTGGTGTATAAAATGTATAGGTTGGATGTAAGATTGATGAAAAAATTAATTTTTAAAATTGTGAAAAAATGGGTGTTTTTTAAATTTTTGTTACCTACCCTCATAGATAGCTAGATATCTAGACATCCAGGGACTCTGAAACTTTTTTTTGGCCATCCAGCATCCTTGAATCACCCAACGGACCAAAATATAGAGTATTAACAAAATCGGAGAGGTAGTGCAGAAAAGTGGTACATTTGGCAAATAATGCACCATAATTATTATTTTTTGAATCATATACTGTTTTTAAAAAGTAACAGGATATATGTGTGTCTCTCTGTCTGTTTAAGGGAGTATACCACCATCCATCCAAGAAAAATCACCCCAAACTCCCCCCCCCCTCAAAAAAAAACAAAATAACTTACAGTTTGGAACCTGCTAGAGTTTTGAGTAAAGGAATGAGATAAAGTTGTAATGAAACTTTGGGTACCAGTGTAATTTATGGTCCAATGACACCTCCCTTCTTTACTGCTCAAAGTTATACATCAAACAAAAACGCATACCAAGCATCAACCAATTTTTACTACTATTATCCAAGTTTGTAATCCAAACATTACTATATAAACCCCGCCCATTTTGTATATGCGTTAAGTTAATTAAAATAAGTAAATAACAGAATGCTTAACTCATAAAAACGTTTGTGTCCCAATAGTTAAAAAAAATCCATAGATAAAGGACGCAATGATTGACTATACGTACAAGTACATGTGATACGATTTATAAACTTTAAAATAAAAACATAGTCTAACCTTTTATATTATTAGAAAGAACTGCATAGTTTCCTTTCAGCTACACTCAATTTGATGTAATGCGTAGATATTATTTAACATTACAATTGCTACAATTTAAATATTCTTAAAAGTAAAACTTAATTTTTAGAATATAAATTGTTACAAATGCACTATTAAAAGATATTAACCAAAGAATTTTTCATTAATTATCAAATGAAATAACTATCACTGTAGAATATACTTTGCACATACTTATAACACATAAATGTTTCTCCCAAGCTTAACTTTGGTATACTGACGATGACGCGACACGGGAACTGTGTTGACCCTACTTATGAGCTGGCACGACACGCACACACACGCACATACCCACACTCACACACACACAAACCATTTATACACAGTTTTGTATGGTAAGGGAAAAGATAATTAAACAACAAAAATTTTACAAAAAATATTTAGGAAGCAAATTCTGTCTTTTGTAGATTATTTAAAATATAAGAACCCAAGCTTATTAGCTAATTAATGAGCGAGGGTGGTTTTCAGGTAGATAATGGACATTAGGTTGTTTATTACACTAGTCCCCACTAGTTTTATTAACTTATTCTTATTCGTTGCCTATCAACTTTGGGGACTTTTATTGAATTTTGAATCATTAAGTATAGTGTCCAAACGTTTCAACCACTAATGGTAAACTAAATAAGGGGTATTTTTGTTTATCATCAACGGGCTGTTTGTCAGTTTATCAGCTATTGTCTTATCCCTTTAGATCCCTGGTGGTTAAAAATTCAATTAACGTACTTTTATGCCAACGAATAAGGCAAAGTGATTATGAAACTATGTACATATTTATTAAATTTATTCAGGGATCTTAATGGATAAGACAATAAACAAATAGATCTACAATGACGACTAATAAAATTGCCCCTGTTGTACATTGTTTTACTGTAAAAATTATTGGTTGAAGTTTTGTCCAATGTCTTTTCACTCCCTGAGTATTTTTAAGATTTACTGTACAATGTTCCCTCACTCTCTGGGAATAGTAAGAGTTGTCTACAGGGAGGAAATAATGAACGAAAAATGTCGGTCTAAATTCTGTCTATAATATCTAGGAAAGACAAGAAAAAGACAGTATGAATATCTGAGAATTTTTTTGGGGTATAGTCTCTTTCGTGGAAACGCCTCTTAAGGGGCGTTTCGTCGTATTTTAATAGTAGCTTTTCTCCTATTTCTATATTTTCTTTCTGGGACTATACCCAAAATAAATTTTCCATTGTATAGTTTCTCTATAACTTTTGTTAATTTATAAATGTCATAGATCTCAAACTTCGGGTAAGGATTCCTGTAACAAAATAAAACTTTGAAGGCATAGTATTTCTATTGTCGTTATTAGATAGTCTTTATGTCCATTTAAAACATGTGATGAAGCTCTTTACATTAAAAAAATAGTATAAACTTGGGTCCGCATATCTGGATTGGGTGTCCAAACGTTTCAACCAATTATTATTATCAAAAGTAGCAATTTTTAGTCGCAAAGCTACTCTATAATTCGAAATGTCTGTCCGTCCATCCGTCCGTCCGTTCGTCCGTCCTTCTGTTACAGACAAAGTGAGGGAAACGTGATTTTCTCGGCTCCTCTGAAGGCTAAATCCTAAAGGTCATATTTTCAAAAAAAAATTAGTTATGGATATCTAATTAAATTTCCCATCTTTTAAGCAGGTTTTTGGCTATCTTTATATTTTTACATATTTCCTAATATCATTAATGTTTTTTTGGTCCGATTTTCAAACTTTTTTGAGATTTTCTTTTTTTTTCTGAGCATCTAGTATGTAATTTACTTTGACTGTTGGTATGTAAGTCATCATACAAAATAAAAAAAGGTTTTTTTTTAGTTTCTCTAATAAATCTATTCTTGATTTTAAAGAATACTCTTTCTTTTTGTACGTATTCCCATCCACGATTTTTGTCCTTTGCTACTTATGGATGTTGTCATCCTTGTTTAAATTATCATTGAAAATGTATACCATATGTAAATTTATGATCTATTTCTTATCCTTTAAGATTCATAAATATAAGACACATAAAAAAACCTTATTGTTTTAAAGCGAAACCTTCTATAAAAAAAATAAAGGTAGAAAAGTATCACGGTTAGTTTTTTATTAAATGAATAAGTTAGGGTACAATGTTTGGCACTTTCGATATAAGTAAATGATAATAACAAAGCCACAGAATACGATAATACCTTCAGAAAAATCGATGAAAATAGTTTTCATACTTAATTTTGGTTTTTTATATTTTTTCTAAAATGTCATGACAGAAGATGCAAAATGTCGTCTTAGTTTTTTGAAAGGATTAATCTTCTCTGAAATCTAAATTATCAAAATATTTTTTTTTGGTTAATGATTATACGATATATGTCAAACATTTTATCAGAAAGAAATATTTAAAATTGTGACGTAGAAACCTGAATAATTTTTCTTGTGGAAATAGTTTTCTGCAAATGTTGATAAACATATGTCTGCTAGCATTAAGATGTTTGTACTTCCAATACACGTTGGGTTTTATTTAAAGAATTTCTTTAAAATGTTTTTTTTTTTACATTGTATACCAATAACGCAATATTTGCTATCAGAAAACCCCCGACTAAGACTCGCCTACGACCCGATCTTTTAGGAATGCTTTGTAATTTACATTTTTGAAAGTCTTTCAACAGTATACACAGCAAATTCTCTCTTTTTTAACTAACTTTCCGAATAATATACCTGAAGCATTTGAATTGACAAAGGCTATGCTAATATATTTACCATTCAAGTTTATTTAATATTCTAATAAATAGCGCAACCCTCCAAGTTTATGACTACTTTTCATGAACATATGATCTAAAGAATAAGCTCTGACGCAATGTCATATAAGGATATTATAATATTCATTAAAAAAATTGTTATTTTTGCATATATGTTACATTTTACAGTGTTTTGTGGCTCAAAAGAAAGACAATTAAAAATTATTTCATATTATATAGTTTAAATTACATAAGATAACCTAGAAATAGTAAAAAATTCCCTTTCTTTTTTTGTCGCAAAAGAGAATTCAACAAAGATTTTCATTAAAAAACACCTTAGTGTAAAAATTAAAAAGTTTAAACATGGTCACAAAAAGATTCAATAAGTTTATTAAATGTTTCATTTTCAGCAAATGACGATTAATCTCTATTACAAAGAATAAAGTGTAAAAAGATATTCTCGTTTTAATTTTAAGCAACTTAAAATGCATTTTAATACCTTTTAATGATTTATTTTTTAAAACATCATTTTATAAAATGTTATTGATTTTTAAAGTTATATATTAGAATGTTTTTAAATTTTGTTAACATTTTGTTTTAAATGTAGAAAATTGGTAATTCTAAACATTCAAAAAATGATTTTATTAAATTTTCATCACTTAAATTGCATGTTTAATGAAATTTTCAACTGATAATTCAAGAAAAATCGTTCAAGTTTTATTATATTTTAATTTGAAATGTTAAAAAAATATATTATTGTCAAAAATGTGGAAGTTATACTTTCCTCAAAAAAGACCTAAAACATGCAAATTAACACGTGTAATGAGATTTTTTTTCTTTCAGGTTTAATTTTAAGTAATTATTGATATTTTTTGTAAAAAGGATTTTATATAAAAAGTTTTAAAACTCGAGTTATGTAGTGGTTCTAAAAAAGGTTGCGAATTTATGCAATTTTCTTGCAAAAAAAAATTTCTAGGATTTTAAAAATAGCAAAGGGTGTTATTAGACGTACTTACAGATATAATTGCTAAGTCATTTTGGCCAAACACTAAAATAAACTTTTGACATCTGAGGGTCCAACCGTGGTATGTCTGTATGTAAACAGAATCACTCTTATGGTTTGGATGTTTCTATAATTTTGTCTTTAAATTTAAGTATTTTCACTACAAGAAGAATAAGAGTGGGTTTGAATTTCAGCAGTAACCAAAGTTTCATAATCATTTGTTGGCCTAATTTTTTTTTTACTTTTATTTAAAATTGTACACTATATTATCCCTTTAGATCCCCGAGCAAAATAAAAAAAATATTTTGAGGACCAATTATTGAAAAATATTTTATTTTACAACCGAGCAGCCAAGATTAGTTAATATCGCAGCATTCTATAATTAGCTTTTTGCGGATAGTCAAACGATAAATTATAAGATTAATTCCGGTTTTGTTAGTCCTGAAGGGCTGAAGGCTTGGTTCAATGAAACTGGTATGAATATTAGGATTTTAATTTTACTCTTCATAGAAAATGTCTATATTTTGATATGATACATGATTTTGCAGTATGGTTGGGAAATGGTTCTAATCCGGCAGATATTAATTGATTTTGTAGCCATACTGGAATAGTTATTTCTTTTATCGTATTATAAACCGCTTTCCGCGGATATAGAATTTACAATTATGAGATTAAAACCAGTTTTTTTAGTCCCGAGGTGCCGAAGGCACAGGCTAAAAAATGGTTTTAATCTTATGATTGTACATTTCTATATTCGTAGAAAGCGGTTTATAATATGATGCTAGACTTAGTTTTTTCGTATTGATGAGAACCGGTTCCTGTCCACCAGATTGGAATGAATACGAGAAAATCAAATAAAATAAGGACTGAATGATGAGAGGCAGAAAAGAGAATCATAGAGTAGCTTTGCTTTTTATTCTTTCTTGGTTAGTATTTTTTCCAGAGGGAGAGCGGAGACAATTGGCTGTTTATTTCAATAGTCCCCAAAGTTTTACATTAACGTTTTCTTATTCGTTGGCTTTGGGGAGTTTTACTGTATTTTGATTGGTTTATTAACCCATTAGTGCCGAACCGGGCATTAAAACCCGGTTCCGAAAAATGGAAAAAAAAACGGTTTCCGGCTTCATAATTGCATCATTCTCAGTATGAATCCCCTCTCTACTACCCTGGCTTTCATTTCCCCCTGGAGCAGGCAGTTTAGCTTACTTCCGTTTGCCGGTATAGCTCAACAAAATTTGAAAATCATGAAAATTCAAAATACCCCTTCTAACTTTTTTGTTTTTATAGTAAAGTCGCTGATTTTTTTCGTGAAATCTAATGTTTATTGACAAGAACATCTATTTGTGAATTCGTTTTATTCAAATTATTATTTTTTATATGATTTTTTTATCGTTTTTTTACGCCCTATTATGACCCGGTTCGGCTTGGCCATAAATACCCGGCAGTTTTAAAACCCGGCTCGGTTTCGGTTTTTATTACCCGGTTTTAACTTTTTAACCAATAAAAATAACAGTTTACGTCATTAGTAAGGGTTTGAGCCACCCTAATAACCCTAGTAATCTCTATAGGTGTCACCCAATAGTTTTATGCTCGTTTTCTGATATGTAACACCCAAATTTTATATGTTCTTTTTTTGTAGTGTGTGTCTTTTAAAACTTCGAGCAACGGTTTTTTTTACCCGAAAATGGCGGCACCTATAGCAGAAACACTAAATTTGAAATAAATCGCTTTGTATATTACTTGTAGCTCTATAGATTACATGATGTTGTGTAGTTTTCAATTACGGATCATATCAAAGTTCTAAAAAGTGTTCATCTCACTTTGGGCGTTCAAAAATTACTTTTTTCGATTTTTGGTCGAAAAAACCGGGTTTTTACTACAAAACCAGGTTTTAATGGCCAGGCCGAACCGGTTTTTTTTTGCAACTTTCCTGTGCACGCCACTAGGGCAAAACAAAAAAATTGAAATTCAGTTTAAACCATTATAAAGCTTCCCTGAGATTTTCAGCTCGATCGGTCCATAAAAGTGGCGCTCGGCACTAATGGGTAAACCCATTAGTGACAAACCGGGTATTAAAACCCGGTTCCACCCGGTTCCAGAAAATGTTTTAAAAAACCGGTTTCCAGTCTTCAAATTGCATCATTCTCAGTATGAATCCCCCCTCTACTACCCTGGTTTTCATTTCCCCCTGGAGCAGGCAGTTTTGCTTACTTCCATTTGCCGGTATAGCTAAACAAAATTTGAAAACCATGAAAATTTTGGTGAATTCAAAATACCCCTTCTAACTTTTTTGTTTTTATAGTAAAGTAGCTGATTTTTTTCATGAAATCTAATGTTTATTGACAAGTACATCTATTTGTAAATTTGTGTTTTATTCAAATTATTATTTCTTATATGATTTTTTTATCGTTTTTTTAAGCCCTATTATGACCCGGTTCGGCATGGCCATAAATACCCGGCAGTTTTAAAACCCGGCTCAGCTTTGGTTTTATTACCCGGTTTTAACTTTTAAACCATTAAATATTTGTTTATGATTTATTATTCTTGAGCCACCCTAATAAGTATACCCTAGTAATCTCTATATGTGTCTTCCAATATTTTTATGCTCTTTTTCTGATATTTATCACCCAATTTTTATATGTTCTTTTTTTGTAGTGTGTGTGTTTTTTTAAACTTCAAGAAACGGGTTTTTTAAAACCGAAAACGGCGGCACCTATAGCCGAAACACTAAATTGGATATAAATCACTTCGTATATCACTTGTAGCTCTATAGATTACATGAGGTTGTGTAGTTTTCAATTACGGATCGTATCAAAGTTCTAAAAAGTGTTCATCTCACTTTGGGCGTTAAAAAATTATATTTTCTATTTTTTTGTCAAAATAACCGGGTATTTAGAAAAAAACGGGTTTTAATGCTGGCAGAAACTGCCCAAAACGGGTCAAAATGCCTGTTGTGCATTTATGGCCATGCTGAACCGTTTTTTTTTTGCAACTTTCCTGTGCACGCCACTAGAGCAAAACAAAAAAATTGGAATTCCATTTGACCATTATAGAGCTTCCCTGAGATTTTCAGCTTGATTGGCCCATAAAAGTGGCGCTTGGCACTAATGGGTTAAGTTGAGTTTATAAACTTTTCAACCCTTAATTTTAATCTACAGAAGGGGTAATTTCGCGTGTCATATTTAGGGATGTGCATCAATTTATCGACCATTGTCTTATCTCTTTAGATCCCTGATTTGTTTCATAATTTTATTTGTTATCCTTGCTTATGTGTTGTAACTTATAATATAGTCTAATGTTAAAATTATTCTTGGAGGGATAGGACAATGGCTGATTGATTATTATACATTTTTACATAAAAATTAAATGGTTTGGCAAGGATAATTAATATTCCATCGTCCTTCTCCAAAATCCAAATGTTAATCAAATCTACAGACCTTTGAATCTAACTAATTAAGCTAGGTAAATGAAATTTAAAGTTGAAATCTATTTTTTTCCGTTTTAAAGAATAATAAGATAATTTCTCTAATTTAAATGAAAACAATCATTTTTTAATCTTTTGTCCTAATCCCCATATAAAAGTAACAGGATGTCTGCCTGTGTCCTTGTATGTCTCTATGTCTGTCTGCAGTGAAAAACTTTGCCAAATGCTGAACAGATATTGTTTTCCTGTATGGATCTTTAATTGTATCTTCTCATTGGTCCTAGGTAGGTTAATTACTATTTTATAAGGGTACCACACTCCTCAAAATATAAATAGTTCCTAGAAAAATTATATCCCCCCTCCCTAATTTTTTTTACTTTTTTCTCTTAAAACTAATTCGGAGAAGGTCATTTTACCCTTTTTTTCTGACTTCAAATTCATCTAGTGGCCTCTAGGGTAAGCCAAATAAGCATTAAATGTGATTGATTGATTGTAAGTAATTTGTGAAAAAATAGCATGATCTGGTATATAAGCCAAATAAGCAATAATTTTCATTGATTACTTATAAGCAATTTATAAAAAAATTGCATGATTTGGTATATAAGCCAAATAAGTAATAATTTTCATTGATTGCTTATTAGTAATTTATCAAAAAATTGCATGATTTGGTTTATAAGCCAAATAAGCAAATATTTTCATTGGTTGCTTCTAAGTAATTTATAAAAAATTACATGATTTGGTATATAACCAAATAAGCATTTATTGTGATTGATTGCTTATAAGTAATCTATCAATAAATTGCATGATTTGGTATATAAGCCAAATAAGCATTTTTTGTGATTGATTACTTATAAGTAATTTATCAAAAAATTGCATGATTTGGTATATAAGCCAAATAAGCAATCATTTTCATTGATTGCTTGTAAGTAATTTATCAAAAAATTGTATGATTTAGTATATAAGCCAAATAAGCATTTATTGTGATTGATTGCTTATGAGTAATTTATCAAAAAATTGCATAATTTGGTATATAAGCCAAATAAGCATTTATTGTGATTGATTGCTTATAAGTAATCTATCAAATAATTGCATGATTTGGTATATAAGCCAAATAAGCATTTATTGTGATTGATTGCATATGAGTAATTTATGAAAAAATAGCATGATTTCGTAAATAAGCCAAATAATCAATCATTTGGTATTATCCTCTTAGGAAATTTTTCTCAAAATTTGACAATTTTTATACCCCCCCAAAAAACGGCCCCCTGGCCTGCCTAGCTGCGGGCGCTCGGCCACCTAGCCTGCCCAGCCGCGGGCGCTCAGCCCCCCTAGCCAAATAACCTAACCTAACCCAGTCAAAAGTTGAAGAAAAGAGGATAACGCCAATCATTTTCATTGATTGCTTTTAATTAATTTATCAAAAAATTGTATGATTTGGTATATAAGCCAAATAAGCATTTATTGTGATTGATTACTTATAAGTAATTTATCAAAAAATTGTATGATTTGGTATATAAGCCAAATAAGCATTTATTGTGATTGATTGCTTGTAAGTAATTTATCAAAAAATAGCATGATTTTGTATATAAGCCAAATAAGCATTTATTGTAATTGATTGCTTGTAAGTGATTTATGAAAAAATAGCATGATTTGGTATATAAGCCAAATAAGCAATTATTGCGATTGATTGCTTATGAGTAATTTATGAAAAAATAGCATGATTTGGTATATAAGCCAAATAAGCAATCATTTTCATTGATTACTTATAAGTAATTTATAAAAAAAATTGCAGGATATGGTATATAAGCCATAAGAGCATTTATTGTGATTGATGGCTTATAAGTAATATATCAAAAAATTGCATAATTTGGTATATAAGCAATCTAGGAATCAAACTAGCAACCCAACCAATAAGCAAATTTCATTAAAACTTGATAAAAGTATGCAGAATATAAAATGATTCAATCCCTGAAAATGTCTATGTTGAATAGGAGTTGAGAAAATCATGAAAACTTTAAAATGTAGGAATCAATCTAGCACCTTAACCAACTGACTAATGAAACTAGGTGAAAATATGAAGACTGTGAACATAATTGATCCCTGAAAATCTCAGCTCTCCATCTTTTATAGGAACTGAAAAAATCGTTTCCCTTTTTCTGTCTCAGATAGACGAGCGGACGGACAGATATACTGACGGATATTTAGAACAATAGAGTAGCTTCACTACTAAAAAAAAACAAGATTTGGTATATAAGTCAAATAGACAAAAGTTTTCATTGATTGCTTATAAGTAATTTATCATAAAATAGCATGATTTGGTATATAAGCTAAAGAAGCAATAATTTTAACCCCTTACAGTCGGGCCCCTTGCCACACCTTAATCAGTTGGAGGGGGGGGGGGGCGTTCAACGCCCCCCCCCCCCTAATATCTCCTTTCCTATTAGAGCTAGAGGGCTAAAAATGTTTGTGCAAGTCCCCTGTGTTATGATGAATTTCCGACCTAAAGTAAGTCAAGGTCAATTTTCGCTTCCTTCACCCTTTTATTTAGCAACCTTTGTTTTTAGGTCCTTTTTTACTTATAAATTTCAAATGGCTGTAAATTTTTTATTTTTGAAGCTAGAATAAAATTTTTTTTGCAGAAAATGTTTATCTTTATTATCCTCTGGCTTATATACCAAATCATGCAATTTTTTGATATACTACATATAATCAATCAATCACATTTATTGCTTATTTGGCATATATACCTAATCATGCAATTTTTTGATAAATTACTTACAAGCAATCAATGAAAATGATTGCTTATTTGGCTTATATTTCAAATCATGCTATTTTTTCATAAATTACTTATAAGCAATCAATGAAAATGATTGCTTATTTGGCTTATATACCAAATCATGCTATTTTTTCATAAATTACTTACAAGCAGTCAATCACAATAAATGCTTATTTTGCTTATATACCAAATCCTCTAATTTTTTGATAAATTACTTATAAGTAATCAATCACAATAAATGCTTATTAGGCTTATATACCAAATCATGCAATTTATTGATAGATTACTTATAAGCAATCAATCACAATAAATGCTTATTTGGCTTATATACCAAATCATGCAATTTTTTGATAGATTACTTATAAGCAATCAATCACAATAAATGCTTATTTGGCTTATATACCAAATCATGCAATTTTTTGATAGATTACTTATAAGTAATCAATGAAAATGATTGCTTATTTGGCTTATATACCAAATCATGCAATTTTTTGATAGATTACTTATAAGCAATCAATCACAATAAATGCTTATTTGGCTTATATACCAAATCATGCAATTTTTTGATAGATTACTTATCAGCAATCAATCACATTTATTGCTTATTTGGCTTATATACCAAATCATACAATTTTTTGATAGATTACTTATAAGCAATCAATCACAATAAATGCTTATTTGGCTTATATACCAAATCATCCAATTTGTTGATAAATTACTTACAAGCAATCAATCACAATAAATGCTTATTTGGCTTATATACCAGATCATGCAATTTTTGGATAAATTACTTATAAGCAATCAATCACATTTGTTGCTTATTTGGCTTATATCAGCCAAATCTTCTCTTTTTTTCATAAACTGCTTACAGGAAGGAAGGGATTAATTATTACTCCTCCTTCTTTTTCTTTTTCTTCAACTTATATAAGCCACTTTTACTGTAAATGACTGAGTATTTATTTACTCCACCCACTTTTATCTCACAAGTAAGACCAAATTGTTGTAGAATGCTGATATAAGTAAGCAATTAGTATTCTTTATGGCTTATCAGTAATTTACCACAAAAATGGCACAATGGCACATTTAAGTAAGCCCAAAAAAATGTTAATTGCTTACTTACACGTTTTGAGATTACTAGGGAAGAATACAGGGATCTAAGGGGATTAAACAACAGCCAATAATACACCAAAAATGATGAACACAAAATGTCGTGTTATTTAAGGTTCTTTGTCCAATTCCTGTTTATAAAGTACTGAAGCAAAATAACACTAGAATAATGCTTCGAAAAGTTGAAATAAAAAGTATGTTAGAGAAGTCGAAATACCCTTCCCCCAAAAAATTAAGAAGCTTAAGAAGCTTAAGAAGCTACACTGTACATGAGAACCATATCAGCGAGATCCTTCGTTACACACACACAGACATCCTGTTACTTTTGAGTGAGTTTAATAAATAAGGAAAGAATCAGTGAAGACACCAATATACATAGATACTAACTATGCAACTTTTTAAATAATCATATTATTTTAGTTGCTTTTAGTAAACCCTATTTTTTTACTGATCTAGTTAATCTAAAAATGTTCCATAATATTCCGCGGTTTTTTAGATTTTACAATTTTAGTGTCACAATATATTATATAGTTATTAATGATTGGTAATAAACTGTTATTTTATGTTACTATTTACTATAGAACCGACTTATCACAGTGGTCCTCAAGGCAAAAGAAGTTTGACAAAACCTACCATAAAAACGGACTATATGGCCATCAAATATACACATTGGAGGGCCAGGAACTGATTTTCTTAAAATCATAGCTGTTCCTTCTTGGGGTTTATTCCATTTAAAAGTTAACAGACCTAATTCCCTAAAAAATCAAGGTTGTTTGTCGCGATTTTGTTGCTTTGGATTCAAACCTTTATAACTTTGGCTGTATGAAAGACTCATGAAAGCTAAACCTACCATTGGAAAGCCTATTGAATGACAATTTCAGACATAGCTTTAAATTTTTTGTAGCTTTCTTACTTTTTGCTCTACAAGGAAAATTGTAACCAAAGGGAGAAAATTTATTGATAAATCTATTCTCAGAAAGGCTTTCACTAGGGTATTTAGATGTAAATTTTTCAGGATTTTTCTTATGTTCAGTGATTCTTTTGATGACAAATGCAAAAAATACACTTTCATACATTTAATTTGGTATATTTGCATTTTTTCTACCTTGTGCCAAAAATTTTTTATAAAAATTATAAGTTGGTGTATATTTTTTTGTCCAAAATTGTACATAAATTTCAGGAATAAATATTAAGAACCATCAATTGCTGCATTTTACATGTGTAGTTTTAAATTTCCTATATTTATGGTTGTGTAGGAGCCTCAAAAATGCTAAACCTACCATTGTAAAGCATGTTGAACACTCTATCCAAATAAATCTACGACTTTAAAAAAAAATTGACTTAAAAGGCTTGCACAGGATTTATGTTAGGTGTAATAAATTTCACCAAAAATGTTTTCTTTCCTACAAAATTTGGAGTAGAAGGGAGGTTACAAAGCAGTAATAGTTATCACATGTCCTGTTTCAACACCAATCTATGGAGGGGGTGTGCCCCCCCCCCCCAAAAAAAAATGGTGCAGGGCTTAGGTGCCCCCCCCCTAAAAAGGGAGGGGGGTATAACATTTTGATAGTTGAAAATAATGCAAAATTTAAAAATTAAAAAAAATATTTTTTTCAAAACTCAACAAGATATAACATAACCCCCCCCCTGGCCCCCCTCCTCTACCCCATATCTATGGGGAATAATTCACAGTTGGGGGAGAGGGGGGGTGTAAAAAGTGCATGAAAAGTGCTGAAATTTATTTTATTTTTCTAAAATATATTTACCCCAGGGGTAACACTTTTATGGGGTGGGGGGGTATTATCTGCTATATATCTTTTTAAAAAAATTAGGGGGGGGGTGATTTCAACCCCTCCCCCCACCTCCTTAGACATCTCTGGGAATTTTTTTCATCTTTTTTAACTCTTCCCCTTCTAAATTCTGGTAACTTCCCCCAGTTCAGGGGGTTTGGGTGGGGCTAACAATCCTTCCATAGAAAAAAACCTGCTCACGTTCAATCTGCACAAAGTAAAGACCAATTTAACTTTGGGCTCGGGAACGAAGTAGAGGTTGGAAACAACAATTTGATGGGAAACCGCTAAAGGACTAGTCAGGCAGATGATTCTGAATTCCCGCAGACCAGCAAAAATTTGCACCTGGAATGTTTGGACAATGTTTCAGTCAGGCCAGAAAGAAAACATTTGCTGAGAAATGCTTAAAGCCAGGGTTGATATCCTGGCTATCACCGAATCAAGGTGGACAAATAATGGAGAGTTTAAACATCATTCTGGCTTGAAAATACTTTACTCAGGCCATATGAATGATAATCTAGGACATAAGCAAGGGGTGGCTCTTATGCTGACCAAGCAAGCAGAGCAGGCCATGATCAGTTGCCAACCCCATGGTCCAAGAATCATGGAGGCTTACTTCAAATCCTCAGATATAAACATTAATCTGAGAATTATAGTGGCATATGCTCTTACAGAACAAGCAGATACAGAGGTCAAAAATGAATTTTATGACCAGCTTGACTCTGTATTTAAGAATGGTCATAAAGAAAAGGACCTGACCATGCTCCTAGGAGATTTCAATGCTCAAGAGGGGAGTAATAATGAGAATTTAGAAGAAGTCATGGGCAAATATGGCATAGTCTTAAGTAATGGCAAGGAAAATGACAATGGTGATAGACTTGTAAGTTTTTGTACTGAAAACAAACTTGTCATTGGTGGAACCATCTTTAAACACAAGAAGATTCATACTGCCACCTGGAGATCACCAGACCAAAGAACCTTTAAACAGATAGACCACATCTGTATATCTAGATGTATAAAAGGTTCTCTCCTTGATGTCAGGGTTGAAAGAGGACCATTCAGACTATTATCTTCTATCTTCTAAAGTTCGGCTTAGATTTAAAAAGCAGGACTCAAACCCTAACCCCAGGAAGAAATATAATTTAACAACCCTTCAAAACTCTGAAAAGCTACAAGAGTTTAAGCTCACTCAAAAGAACAGATTTGAGTTGTTGACTCTTCAAGAGGAAGATGGAGTTGAAGATATTGGGCAAAGTATCAAAAAAGTTTATAATGATACTAGCCAAGAATAATTAGGTTTCAAAAAGGCTAACCAAAAGCCGTGGATCACTAAAAGATCCATTGATCTCATGGATCAAAGAAGAGATGTAAGACAAAGGACACTTTCTAGAAACTCTCCAGAAGATAAAGACCTGTATATGACTCAGCAGGGAAATCCAAAGAAGTGTCAGAATTGACAAAAAAGAACACTTGGAAAACCTTGCTATGCAAGCAGAAAATGCTGCTAATCAAAATAGAATGAAAGATGTCTATGAGATTACTAAGAGCATTGCAGGTAAAGTACACAAATCAGGATCACACATCAGGGACAAGGATGGTTCACTCCTTAAAACTGATGAAGATATTTCAAATAGATGGGCAGAGCACTTCACTGAACTGCTAAATCTTCCAGTTCCAGAGGAAGAAACTGAGATTCCACCCTCAGATGCACTTGACATTGACTGTCAAGCGCCAAATCTATTGGAAATCAAAGAGGCCATTAAAAATTTGAAAAATAACAAGGCCACTGGACCTGATAACATACCAGCTGAGGTCATAAAAGCAGACCTAGATACATCAGCTGAGGCATTCCTACCTTTGATCACAAAGATATGGAATGATGAGTTATGCCCAGAGGACTGGAAGAATGGACATATCTCATTACTAGCCAAAAAAGGACACTTGACCCAATGTGGAAACTACAGAGGGATAATGCTTCTTTCAGTACCTAGCTGTAACCTTAGTAAGATTCTTCTTAATAGAATAAAGAAAAAGGTTAATGAAAAGCTAAGACCTAATCAGGCTGGATTTAGACTAAACTGTTCCAATATTGATCAGGTAACCTCTCTAAGAATCTTCATAGAGCAATCCAAGGAATGGAACTCTGAGCTCTTTGTAAACTTCATTGACTACAAAAAAGCATTTGATTCTTTAGACAGAAGATCTCTCTGGAAAATCTGCCGACACTATGGCATTCCAGAAAAGATAATCAATATCATTATAGCTATCTTTCATAAAGGAGGTGGAAATGTAATGTATAAAGGCAAACTATCAACCTTTTTTGAGATTGTAACAGGCGTCAGACAAGGATGCCTTCTTTCTCCCTTCCTTTTCCTCCTTGCCATTGACTGGATCATGAAGAACTGTGAAAGTAATGATGGCATTTGCTGGGAGCTATTTGGCAATCCAAAATATTTGGGAGTTTTGGACTTTGCTGATGATATTGCTTTGTTAACAAGCAATAGAAGTCAAATGCAAAGAAGGACTAACATGATAGCTGAAACTTCCAAGAAAATTGGACTAGAAATTAATGTTCCTAAAACCAAAATACTCAAATTAAATGCAAATTCCCAAGAACCAATTACTATTGGAGACCAAATTCTTGAGGATGTAGATTGTTTTGAGTATCTTGGAAGTAAAATTGATGAAGCTGGAGGCACTTTAACAGATGTTAAAGCTATAATTAACAAATCTAGGACAGCCTTTGCCAGCCTGAACAAAATTTGGAATTTCAACATCTCCATAAAGACCAAGTTAAGATGTTCTCTCTGTCTTGCTGTATGGGGCTGAAACTTGGTTCCTAAACACAGCAGTGGTCTCCAAGCTACAGACATATATCAATAAATGTCTCAGGAGAATCCACTAGATCTTTTGGCCAAATAAGATCACAAATGCTGAGCTTCTAGAGCGCAGTGACATTAAACTGACAATAAAACAGAGGAAATGGTGATGGTTGGGGCACACACTAAGGAAAGGGCATGATGATATATCCAGGCCTTGACTTGGAACCCCCAAATAGGAAAGAGGAAACCAGGTAGACCAAAAACAACCTGGAGGAGGGAACACTTAAAGGGAGTGTAAAGGTAAAAATTTCTCATCATATTATCAAATCTTAACATTTTCTAAACACCTTTCAATAAACTGATCAACTAAAAATGTCATATTAACAAAAATATCAAGGATTTAAGCCTTGATTTTTTGGTATTTTGGGAGGGAAAACTGGAAAAACAGGGAAAATCTGAACTTTTTTTTATTAAAATGTTTGTAGGGATATTTAACTTGTCACATATAGTTTAAACTATTTACTTACTGTTAAGCATTTATTTTATGACATAAAATTGTTAATTCATGCTGTAATAACGTAGAAATTAGGTAATAAAGATTTATTTTAAGTTCATATTATTGACAAAAAAATATCTTACTGTTTACAAAGGGTTGAATCTCAGAGATTAATTGAAGTGATAATATCCTTTTTTATTGTGTTGAACTATAAACAACCCACTTTGGAGAATTAGTTTACACTTTTATCAGACGATTTATAAAGAAATATTGCATCTTTATTATTTACAAATTTTGTAATTAAAGGTGGGCGAGAGATGGGCCATCTAAAGTTAATTGGATACTAAAAAAAACCAGTTTCTAGCTTTGTTATTGTATTTGGTTTTCAATAAAAAATATTGCTTATTTTATCAATTTCTAAGTAACTATACATTGGTTTAAAGCAAGGATTATGTTAAAAGTTAGCTTAACCGTTAGGAAAAATCAAGAACTATGTGAAAAAGTTTAATTTTAGCTATAATGGGAGAAAAAAAGAATTTAATGCACATTTTATATAATGCGTAAAATTTCTTCCTTTCCCTGTACCTTATAATAATCGTCGGAAAAAGCCGTTTTTTAAGCAAACAAAAGCGCGTTTTGCTCTATCTGTGAGATATTGTGAATGAGATAATGTTAAGATTGGAGAACCATTGTGCATGGCCTACGTTCTGCCGAGAACTAAAAGGCAATGATGATGACTCTTTATGCACTTTTTACACCCCCCCCTCTCCCCCAACTGTGAATTATTCCCCATAGATATGGGAAAGGGGAGGGGGGCCAGGGGGGGGGGTATGTTATATCTTGTTGAGTTTTGAAAAAAATATTGTTTTTAATTTTTAAATTTTGCATTATTTTCAACTATCAAAATGTTATACCCCCCTCCCTTTTTAGGGGGGGGGTACCTAAGCCCTGCACCATTTTTTTTTGGGGGGGGGGGCACACCCCCTCCATAGATTGGTGTTGAAACAGGACATGTGATAACTATTACTGCTTTGTAACCTCCCTTCTACTCCAAATTTTGTAGGAAAGAAAACATTTTTGGTGAAATTTATTACACCTAACATAAATCCTGTGCAAGCCTTTTAAGTCAATTTTTTTTTTAAAGTCGTAGGTTTATTTGGATAGAGTGTTCAACAAGCTTTACAATGGTAGGTTTAGCATTTTTGAGGCTCCTACACAACCAAAAATATAGGAAATTTAAAACTACACATGTAAAATGTAGCAATTGATGGTTCTTAATATTTATTCCTGAAATTTATGTACAATTTTGGACAAAAAAATATACACCAACTTATAATTTTTATAAAAAATTTTTGGCACAAGGTAGAAAAAATGCAAATATACCAAATTAAATGTATGAAAGTGTATTTTTTGCATTTTTCATCAAAAGAATCACTGAACATAAGAAAAATCCTGAAAAATTTATATCAAAATACCCTAGTGAAAGCCTTTCTGAGAATAGATTTATCAATAAATTTTCTCCCTTTGGTTACAATTTTCCTTGTAGAGCAAAAAGTAAGAAAGCTACACAAAATTTAAAGCTATGTCTGAAATTGTCATTCAATAGGCTTTCCAATGATAGGTTTAGCTTTCATGAGTCTTTCATACAGCCAAAGTTATAAAGGTTTGAATCCAAAGCAACAAAATCGTGACAAACAACCTTGATTTTTTAGGGAATTTGGTCTGTTAACTTTAAAATGGAATAAACCCCAAGAAGGAACAGCTATGATTTTAAGAAAATCAGTTCCTGGCCCTCCAATGTGTATATTTGATGGCCATATAGTCCGTTTTTATGGTAGGTTTTGTCAAACTTCTTTTGCCTTGAGGACCACTGTGTTATAGTGTGTTTTATAGTCTTGTTTTTAGTCTAAAGGCTTTAGATAAAGAATTAAGTCAGTAGTTTTTCTATAATTAGGGTTTGTCCGTTCGTCCGTCATTACGTAACGGTTAGCTCTTTTTGTGGATGGAATTGTTATTTCAATTTCAAACTTTTAATATTCATTTAGAAAAATTTTATTATAAACTTATTTAGATTTGACACTCTGCAAGTGTTCATGTCCGTTTGTTTTAGCTTTTGATTTCAGAGCTTAGCTTTTATGCATGTTGTCATCCTTGTTTAACATACACTAGCCACCAGGCTATTTGGGTTCGAAGTTTTGTGGACGTAACCCAAAATAGGCTCAAACCTCCCCAGGACCAATTCAAAGCTTTCTAAAAGGATCGGTTAGTTTTTTAAGATAACGGTAAAGCAATCAAAGCTTTTTGTGTGTGTAATAGTTTGATTATATATGAAATAAATCTCATAAAACTTTGCCAAATTTAACTTTCCCTTTATTCCATATCTACTTAACTACCCTATGGCAATGTTTTTAAAAAATCAACAAATTGTAGATAAAAATTCTTAGGACCTATGAGAAGTTTCACTGGAAAGGTGGACCGTATCGGTCCCAGCGGTAAGCGAGATCCTTCAGACAGACAGACAGACATTCTGTTTCTTTATATGTTAAATTAGAAATTAACAATATTGTTATTTAGGAGGACAGTAGCGTACACAGGATTTTGCAATGTGATTTCTTGAAGGGGAGAAAAAGAAAAGGCATGCCTTCATAACTTCAATCATTGGGGGGTGAAACTCTCGTCATTTGCATTTTTTTGTTGTTGTAATCCTTTTTCATATACAAATCGTTTACTCAAAAAAAGTAAATTTTAGCTTAAAACGAATTCTGTTGTAATGTTGGAACATAAGGAAGCACAGTGCTTTAATCATATTGGAAATAATCCTTATATAAAAGTAACAGGATGTTTGTCTGTCTGTTTGTATGTCTGTCAGTGTGTACTAAAGGATCTCGCTAACCGCTGAACATATATGGTTCTAATTTGGGAAGGGTAAGACCACCCTCCGAAGAGAAATCACCCCTAGAAAAGATTACTCTCCCTCGAAATGAATATTTAAAATATGAATAATATGAAAAATGCAACTGAAATGTATATGGGTGATATGTACATATATATGCAACGTATGCATCACTTTGGTAGCACAGTATACAAGTTGGATCAGTCCGTCCGTACGTTCATTTGTCTCCTAATCTGATGTAAACCCCCATTAATGATAATCAATATTATCCCTCCTGTATATCTAAACTATTAATGGGAAAGTTTAAAGGTTTGTACAATCAAAATTTAATAAAAGTCCCCAAAGTTTTTAAGCCAACGAATAAAAGATCACTTTTTAAAAACTTTTTTTACAAGTTTAATTTAGGTTGCGCTAAAAATCCGTAAAGGTGTGAGTTTTAAGGATTAAAAATAGTAGTAGAACGATAATATTCACTAAATATGTAATGTATTTCTCATTGAAAAGAATTATAGACAAAATTCTTATAGTTCTACTAATTTTTTTTAACTTAAAACTAACAACCTTTACGGATTTTTAGCGCAACCTACTTCTCCCTTTATGTATAAAACCTTTTTACTTTTTCTATTTTTTGGGAGGGAAGGAGTCTGCAAAGAATAGCTTAAAACCATCATAAGACCAGTATCGTTATTCCTTGAGGATCACATCCTTGTCGATCCAGCCGTTACCAAGATTTTTAGCTTCAGATAAAAACAAAAATGTAGGTATGCAATCCTTCATCCTTGTTTTACTTTTAAAAAAAACTAAATGGTAACCATTTATAAACAAAGTATGGTTGCTATTGTGCAAGGATAAAATAATCTATAGCTGTATAAAATATGTAGTTTAATGATGCATAAACCACTAAACCGATTGAGTTCTCCATTCTGAGGAAACTTCATAAAGGTCCCTTGGTTGTTTTTAACTTTTGTAACTGTAGATTTAAGTCTTGGGATTGTTTTAGGCTATTTTACTACCCTTCCCTATTCTTTTGAGCACAGAGCCCCTAGATGCTAGGGGCACAGCCGCTTGTTGGTTTTTAAAAGCGAAGCTTTTCTATAATTAGGGTCGGTCCGTCCGTAACGGATAGCTTTTTTAGTTAGTTTAGGCATGTTAGAATTGTCCTATCGATTTCAAACTTTGCATGGTGATTCCTTTAGTAGTTAGGTACGATTTAGAAAGCGTAGCAACTCTATAATCATTACAAGAATGTCCGTACGTCCATTTTAAACATGTTGATTTTTTTACTTTTTTAACAACAAATTTTTATGTGATCTAATCATCCGATTGATCTGATTTTTGGTATATTGATTCCTGGGACAACAAAGTATAATGTTTCACGCAAAGCAACTCTATAATCAAGTCCTAGAAATTTGAGTATGTTCATAAACATTATCCTGTATCAAGCAGTTTTTCAACAAATTTACACTTACAATTTTGCTTCAACTCTTTACATTTATATTCTGATTATTCAGTTCTGACATTATACAAGTGTTAATGTCCGCTTGTCCTACCGTTTCAGTGCTTTGTTTTTATGGATGTTGTCATCCTTGTTTTTATAAAGACTGAATCACAAAAATGTTGACAGTTATTTTAGCTAGTTATTAACTAGATGTAGCACAGTTTCGAGCACTGAAAAATGATAAAACGTGTTTATAAAACTTTGGGGACCATTTCCTCCTCTCCCCCCCCCTCAATAAGATAGAAAATGAGATAGCTAGATATCTGACCTGAGACTGTATGACCGCTAGAAAGCCACCGCTGAGCCGACATGATTTCCGGGATGACTGGAAAAAATATTTATTTGATAACATTTAGTCACTTTCTTTTTAACAACCACCTGTGAGCATGGAGATATTCACCTATTTACAATTTTAAAAAATAGCTGATGGCCTAAATCGTACCCAAATATGGCAAGCACTCTTGTCAATTTTTTCAGAGCATTTAAACAGGTGTAAAGGTGAGGCTGGCTATCGACGCTTTTTAATCTAATTTAAGCAATATACAATACATTTAAGACAAGTTTAATGGAGAATTATTCTAATCTAAATAAAATTTTCTCATTTTAGGTAAGGAATGTATACTTTTAAATTTTATTAAGCAAATAATGTTAAATCTTAAGCCGTTGGTTGAAGGTCTAACTAATTGTGCGGCTGTCACATTGTGCTATTGAGCTGCAATATATATGCTTTGGCGACTGCTAAGCCAACATGAAGCTTACCTGAAAATATTTTGGTGCTGAATGAATTATGAAGCAATGTTCTGAATGATTATACCAGGGGCTTGGACACCCTGTAATAGATAGATAGATAAACATCTAGTTGGATGGATAGATAGACATATAGTTGGATAAATAGTTAGAATGATAGATAAATAAGTTAGTTAGATTGATAGATAAATAGATAGATGAATTATGAAGCAATGTTCTCAATGATTATACCAGGAAGTACCTATCTAAAGATATTTGTAACTGAAAATTGCCTTAATGCACGAAATATGATGTTTTACAAATAATCTTTTGTTATTCATTCTATGTGGAATATAGATAGATAGATAGATAGACCTATAGTTGGATAGATAGTTAGATTGATAGACATTTAGCTTGACATATAGATATAAATTGATTAATTATAAGCAATGTTCTGAATGATTATACCAGGGGCTGAGACACCCTGTAATAGAGATAGATAGATAGATAGACATTTAGTTGGATAGCTAGATAGATTGTTGGAAAGAATGATGAATTTTGAAGCATTGTTCTGAATGATTATACCAGGGGCTTGGACACCCTGTAATAGAGATAGATAGATAGACATCTAGTTTGATAGATAGATATATATGTAGATATAGATTGATGAATTATGAAGCATTGTTCTGAATGATTATACCAGGGGCTTGGACACCTTGTAATAGAGATAGATAGATAGACATCTAGTTTGATAGATAGATATATATGTAGATATAGATTGATGAATTATGAAGCAATGTTCTGAATGATTATACCAGGGGCTTGGACACCTTGTAATAGAGATAGATAGATAGACATCTAGTTTGATAGATAGATATATATGTAGATATAGATTGATGAATTATGAAGCAATGTTCTGAATGATTATACCAGGGGCTTGGACACCTTGTAATAGAGATAGATAGATAGACATCTAGTTTGATAGATAGATATATATGTAGATATAGATTGATGAATTATGAAGCAATGTTCTGAATGATTATACCAGGGGCTTGGACACCTTGTAATAGAGATAGATAGATAGACATCTAGTTTGATAGATAGATATATATGTAGATATAGATTGATGAATTATGAAGCAATGTTCTGAATGATTATACCAGGGGCTTGGACACCTTGTAATAGAGATAGATAGATAGACATCTAGTTGGATAGCTAGATAGATTGTTGGAAAGATTGATGAATTGTGAAGCAATGTTCTGCATGATTATACCAGGGGCTTGGACACCTTGTAATGGAGATAGATAGATAGTTAGAAATCTAGTTTGACAGAGAGATAGATAAATATTTAGATAGAGAGATAGTTAGATAGATAGATTTAAGATATTTCGATAAATAGATAGTTTTTTTTAGATAGAAAAAATGAACTATGAAGCAAAGTTCTTAATTTTTATAACAGGAACATTATACCCTCTAATAGAGATAGATAGATAGTTAGATAGACGCATAGATATAGATTGATGAATTATGAAGCAAAGTTCTTAATTTTTATAACTGGGACTTTATAACCTGTAAAAAAAGATAGATAGATAAATAACCATATATTTAGATAGATAAATTTTTGATTGTGTAGTGGCCGCTCGTAGTCCGCGTGTAAGCCTAATTAAAATCGTCATCTTTTCACTCTAAAATTCAGCTGGATGTCTAAATCTGCTCTTTAACAGACAATCCTTCTTTTTGAAATGTCTTTTTCTGGTCACAAACAGGTTTAAAACTGAGGCTTTACGCGGCTGAGGCTCTGCTGCAGAGCCCTGTTAGCCAGGAAGGGATTGGGCTAGTTGTGTTGCTTTGCTTTGTTGTTGTCGTTCATTAAATGTTTTGTATAAATTATGAAATTGATTGTGTTATAATCAGGGTTCGGAAGCCGCGCCTCAGCCGCGCATAAGCCTCAGTTTTAAACCTGCTTGTGAGCAGAAAAAGAAATTTTTGAAAGAAGGATTGTCTACTAAAGAGACAGTTTTATACATCTAGCTAAATATTTTAGTGATAAAATGACGATTTCACTGAGGCTTACACGCGGCTTACGCGCGGCTTCCGATCCCTGGTTATAATAGGATTTCTTGCTAAAATACAAAACTGCAAGAAATCTATCTGCTAAACCCACTTAACCCTCCCTATCCAGAGCTGGATCTTTACATCATTTAGTGGTGAGCCAGATCGAGGTGAGCCGAGCCCATCTGGCTCACCCCTCTGGCTCACCACTAAAATGATTTGAAGATCCAGCTCAGAGCTTAACCAGGGACTGGGACACCCTGTGATAGAGATAGATAGATAGATGACGACTTTCTCAAAAATTAAGACGACTTTCCTTACCTTATATAGAAATGGAAGACGACTTTCTTTACCTGATTTAGAAATGGAAGACGATCTGACAAAAACTCCTATAGAGTAGAGACGAATGAGTGTGGCAATTGTTGTGAGGAGAGGTAACACTAAAAAAAGATAGAATATTAGTTATTTTGTGCAGTTCACAGTGAAATAATCCTTGGTACGATTATCTCCAAATTTCCATTCCCCCCCCACTCTAACTATTTAAGTCGCGCATCTGACATAGTAGCAGTGGGAACCCTTTTAACGTCTTTAGTTATGACGCGGTGTCGGACCGAGATTCGAACCTATCACCTTCCCGACGACGAGCGGATGCGCAACGTGTTAAGCCACGTTCGCGGTTTGATATAAAGTTGCATACTCTGCGCTGTAATATTGCCTCTTGTTTTATGGATAGACAGATAGATAGATAGATAGATAGATAGATGGATAGATAGATAGATGGATAGATATAGATGGATAGATAGATACCTGTACAAATAAAAATGCATACTCTGCGCTGTAAAATTGCCTCTTGTTTTAACTGATACTCAACCTAAAAATACAACATATAAACATTTAATAATTGCAAGGTTGCTACGCTTGTTGATATAAGCATAACAACATAAGCAGCAAAGCATAAAAATTATGGATGGGAATACGGACAAGCAGATTGATAAACATTTGTTTATTTCAAGAATAGATCTTTTGCAGAAACAGATCATGAAACCTTTCTTATGTTATTTTATATTTTTTGGTAGCAAGACTTAGACCTACGGACAAAGTAAATTATATACTGGATGCTCATTGGTACAAAGGGGGAAACTTCACAAACAAATTAAGTCTACTATCTTGAACAGCAGCTTAGAAAATTAGATTTCTTTCATAGCGTTAATGACCACTAACTGCCTGACGAACAAACAAAATTAATACCAACAAGACAAGACAATGGTCGACAAACTAACATTCATTCCCAATTATTGTATAACAAATTATCCCTTTTGTAGATTAATATTATTACTGGCATAATATACAGACTGGCGGATTAAGTGAGGTATAAAGTAGAAAAAAATATAAATCAAATGGTTATCTTAAACAGCATCTGACATACATACAGACTGACAGACGCACATATGTACAAGTGGCCGGCAGAGAGATGGATAAATGGACTGGTCAATAAATGGACAGAGAGACAGACCAACAGACGGCCAGACAAACAGACACGCACAACATTTCGAATTACAGGATAGTTTCGTTTCTAAAAAATACTTACAGAGTCTACATCAGGGGTGGGAGGGTGTAGTCTTGCTGTAGCCTCCTCTATACGGGTGCTTACTGTATACACGGGTATACCCTAGATAAATAGAAAGATAGATAGATAGATAGATAGATAGATAGATAGATAGATAGATAGATAGATAGATAGATAGATAGATAGATAGATAGATAGATAGATAGATAGATAGATAGATAGATAGATAGATAGATAGATAGATAGATAGATAGATAGATAGATAGATAGATAGATAGATAGATAGATAGATAGATAGATAGATAGATAGATAGATAGGTAGATAGATAGATAGATAGATAGATAGATAGATAGATAGATAGATAGATAGATAGATAGATAGATAGATAGATAGATAGATAGATAGATAGATAGATAGATAGATAGATAGATAGATAGATAGATAGATAGATAGATAGATAGATAGATAGATAGATAGATAGATAGATAGATAGATAGATAGATAGATAGATAGATAGATAGATAGATAGATAGATAGATAGATAGATAGATAGATAGATAGATAGATAGATAGATAGATAGATAGATAGATAGATAGATAGATATATAGATAGATAGATAGATAGATAGATACATCATCTGCGTCACCAACCTGTTCAAGATAGATATAAATATATATAAATAGATAGATAGTCACCTACTCTGTGTCACCATCCTGTTCAAGATAGATATATATACTTAGGATAGATAGAAAGATGTATATAAATAGATAGATAGATACCTCTTCTGCTTTACCATCCTGTTCAAGATAGATAGATATACTTAGGATAGATAGAAAGATAAATATACAGGGTGTTTCAAGAGAAATACGTTTTTTAAAAACTTAAATAGGCAAAGAAAATGAAACAATTATATAAAATGCTTTTTATATTTAGAAAACCTATTCTGGGACATTTATGTTTAAAACATTTAAAAATGATTTTTTCGACAATTATGCCTTAAAAACCGTTTTTTCCAAAGACCTTTTTAATTTTGAAGATTTACGAATTCAAAGGTTGTGGAAAAAATGCAAACATTTTTAAAATTTAAATTGCGCGGCTTGTATTAATAGTAGAAAAACGTTATGCATACTGTTAGAATTGTCATAAACTCTAGTTTTTGGAAATATAGCCATTTTTGTGCTATTTGTAGTTTAGGAGCTACATTGAAAAATGTGAGAATTTTAAAAATGAGGAATTTTTTCAACAACCTTTAATTCTGTAAATCTTAAAAAATAAGGTATTTGGAAAAACCGGTTTTTAAGGCATAATTTGTCGAAAAAATCATTTTTGAATATTTGAAACATAAATGTCCCAGAATAGATTTTCCAAATATATAAAGCATTTTATATAATTGTTTCATTTTCTTTGCCTATTTAAGTTTTTAAAAAACGCATTTCTCTTGAAACACCCTGTATAAATAGATAGATACCTCCTCTGCGTCACCATCCTGTTTAAGATTAATTCTAATTTACAAATAGATAGATAAATAGATAGATATATACCTCTTCTGCGTCACCATCCTGTTCAAAATTAATTCTATTTACAAATAGATAGATAAATAGATAGATATATACCTCTTCTGCGTCACCATCCTGTTCAAAATTAATTCTATTTACAAATAGACAGATAAATAGATAGATAGATACCTCTTCTGCGTCACCATCTTGTTCAAGATTAATTCTATTTACAAATCTTCTCTGCCATCTCATAGTATTCTGAAATATATTTACATTTAAAAAAAAATCCAATATACATCACCATAGATGTATTTATTCCCGGGGATCTAAAGGGTAAATACAATGGCCGATAAATTGACGTACATCCACAATGATGATACACAAAATTACCCCTTCTGTATATTACAATTAGATTAAATTTTTTGGATCTTTACAAAACTGGCCAATTAAAAGGGTAATTTTGTGCATTATAATAAGCGGCCATAAAAACTTAACGTCAATTTAAAAAAATGAAAGGGATAAAACCCTAAAAACCTCTAAAATCCCTCCAAAAAATAGACATGCTTGTTGTTGATGTATCCTATTATACAAAGTAGCTTGATGTCTGTCCGTCCGTCCGTCCGTCTGTCTGTCCGTCTGTCTGTATGTCATTCACAACCCCCTCAAAAACAAAAAAATTTAACCCCTCATTTTTTTATGCAGTTAATTTAAAATTATTGGTTGCAGCACCAGAGGTACTTTTTTTAAAAATTACCTCTTGGGGCAAAGCCTCGGAGGCTAGGGGCGAATCCGCTAGTAGTTATATAAGAAAGAATATTAGACAAAATTAGTGGTCAATGAATTTGTACAAAATTTTGTTACTTGTAAATATTCACTGCTTTATTCAAGAAAATTAGGATATTCTACAATCCATATAATAAAGTAACAGGATGTCTGTCTGTTTGTTTGTACAGAAGGATCTTGCTAACCTCTGAACCGATATGGTTCTCCTTTGCAGGGTAGCTTCTCATGGTACCGGAAAGGTATAAAATTTATTTTGTGTAAACCACATTTTTTGTGCTTTGCTACTAATGGATGTTCTTATCCTTATTTTGTATTGAACTTTACCTAAACTAAAATTTTTATTTCTTGATGTTAAGTCGATAATATTGCATTTCATACAAGTGGTCACTACTGACATGTAATTGATATAATATTTCTTTTTTCTATTTTTGTTTTTAGAGGGGAGGGGTCGGAAATATTTTTTCTTCATAGAAAACAAAACTTTAGAAGAAATGTAGTAAAGCGGTACTAGG
Organism: Acartia tonsa; assembly: GCF_053477335.1. Lineage (NCBI taxonomy): Eukaryota > Metazoa > Arthropoda > Copepoda > Calanoida > Acartiidae > Acartia > Acartia tonsa. The sequence goes on from NC_137269.1 coordinate 4,080,416, forward strand.
GTAAAGGGGGGGCACGTCAACCCTTCACTTTCCATATTTGTTTTAAAAGAGAAAATAAAGTAATTTTTTAGGAGGGTATTTTTTTCAGGAGGGTATTTTTTTCTAGGGAGGGATTTCTTTAGGAAGGGTGAAGGGTACACCGACAAACGTCCTACTGCGACAAACGTCCTAATGCGACAAACCTTCTAAACGACAAACGTCCTAATGCGACATCTCTTAAGTAAAACCTCCTATTTTTTTTTAATAAATCTTCCAAATATTTTTACAATTAGAGGATTTTTTCCTTAAATTTGGAAAATGTCGCATTAGGACGTTTGTCCCTTTAGGAGGTTTGTCGCATTATGAGGTTTAGAACGTTTGTCGTATTAGGACGTTTGTCGCAGTAGGACGTTTATTACCACTGTGAAGGTATACTCCCCAAAATATTTACAAAACCTTCTATACGTTTTTTTTTTTAATTAAATACTAAATCGCTCATGCGGTTAGCCAGATCTTTCGGTACAGACATACACACAAACAGACATCCTATCAACCTATATAAGATACAATAAGAGATAAAGTACACTGGTAATTAAAGTTCAACAACCATTGTGTCCTTTTTGTTAGCTCAAAAACTTTGGGTATATATACTTTTATTGAATTTTGAGGTGTCCAATCCAAACTTGTCCACCAATAATTTTGATCTACAGAAGATATTATTTTGTATATAATCATTGGTGTAAAAAACTAGCTACCTGACGCCCAAACAATTGTCATCTATGTTTCTATGCAAAAATAAACTCTCAGACAATGTATATACAGTAAATAGTCTCTTCTTTTTATAGATCTAAAGGGATAAGACAATGGACTTTAAATTAAGTTTTTAGGTGAGAAAAGAAACTCGCCCCTGAATATTATAAAATGATAAAATAAGATGTTTTTTTTCAAATTTTCAACCATTAAAGTGTGCCCCAGCCTTATAGGTCCTAAATGTGTGGTGCGTTAACCCTGTAACCAAGGACGTCCAAGGGGGGGGGGGGGGTAAAGGGGTGAGTATCCCCACCAAATTTTTTTCATTTAACCTTCCCCCCCCCCACTTAAAATTTACCCCTACCTCTGCCAACAGATTTCAGGGGGGGGGGGGGTAATTACCCCCTTCAAGCCAATATTACAAATTTTTTGGGGGGTAAAAAAAATTTTACTCCGTCCCAAATAAAAAACCTTGGACGCCCCTGCCTGTAACCAATATATAATCTAACCTAACAATACCCTCAATAAAGGAAAAATACCCTCCCCGCTCTTACTTAAATTTTATAAAAAAATTTCTGCGGTCAAATTTGAGGCAAACAAGTTTTTATTGCATCTGTATTATCATTTTAGACAACTTATTATATATTAAATTGTTTAAAATATTGATTTAAAATCATGATTTTATTTCCATATATTTAGCTTCAAAACCCCGATTAATATCCGCTTGATTGAACTGGTATTGTAAAATCATGTTTAGCATTGTATTACAGACAGTATTATCCCGTGTTTAGACTTTTTTACTTTAATATCTGCGGAAAGTTGTCTATAATACGATGCGATAAATAATTATTCTTTATAATACAAGTTTATTGTTTGAATTTGAATTAGATGTTTTATTCAATTGTTTTCCTTTATTGTATTAAATTCAATTCATAGTCTTTCAAAAGTTTAAGGGATAAGACAATGAATGCTGAATTATTGTGCATACCCATTGATGATGAACATTAAAGTATTGGTTGAAAAATTTGGACACCGCTCGTTTGAAGTCACTAATAAAGATTCTTTAAAAGTAACCAAAGTTTTATATTTTTGATAGTTTGATATCCATATTATAAAACTAAAATCTATGGAATGGCCCAAGAAATAATGAAATAGTAATAATATCCAGGTATAAGGTATAGCCAACAAGTGAAATAAATCTAAAATAATATTTGGGGGGAAATTGGAGAGGTCATCAGTTTTACGATGTGTTGCCCCCCAACGACAGCTGAAAAACACGTATAGGTTTCTTGATTTTTTCCCGAATTAATTTTGTTATTGGTATAAGCTGAATGTTCTCTTTATAATTTGATAACCACTTAATGAAATAGTTTAAAACAACTTTAAAAAACTAAGATCTACTGAGAATCCCAACTGTTACAAAGAATCAATTAGTAATGTGGTAGTCCAACAGACAGACTGTCGCTTCCTAGAGCACGCTTCGCTCCTAGCCACTCCCGATAAGATATCAGGTGTTTAATCTCCTCCCAACACATTCCTCAGCAACCCTTTCTATTGTTGACCGACAGATTAGCACAGTCAAAACTGACAGCCGCCAGCGGGGGGTAGGGGTTGCCCCTCCCCCCTCATGTTCCAGCCAACCTACCCTTTTTCGGGGGACGCCAGCCTTACCCCCACATGGACCTGCCCTTCTACCTTTCACCTGGACAGCATTTCCCCATCATTACCCATTTTCTACTTAACCCAATATCTGTAATCTGTGTATATAAGCTATGACTTTATAATGTATAGTTAGTTCTAAATAAATCTTCAAACTGTAACTACTTGGAGTATTTGTTGATAGAATCACTAGGCTAGGGGCTCCTTCGCCGGACTTCGCCAAATAAGGCTTGAATTGCTTCACCCCTTTTACAGTAACACTATTTTTATAGTAGTAACCCTATCTGCATAGTTTGATATCCACTTTAATACAAAGAACCGAATAGAAACCCTACCTACATAGTTTGATATCCACTTTAGAAAACTAAGATCTTCATATGACCCCAACTGTTACAAAGAACCGAATGGTAACCCTATCAAAACTTTGTGAAAAAAAGTGCAAAATTTGACCACCCATGCATTTCATGATCCAACCACCAAACACAGGGATTATGAAGGGATGCAAATCAAGGACGGAGGGGACTCGGGACTGTTTATTTCACTAGTCCCCAAAGTTTATGATAACGTTTGTTGGGGACTTGTATTGAATTTCTATCGGTTGATTTATCAGGTTGAGTGTCCAAACATTTCAACCTCAGAAAGCGTAATTTTGTACATCATTATAAGGAATGAACATAAGCTATTGGCCATTGTCTTATTCCTTTAGATCCCTGGATGCAGATATACATAAAATATGGGATTGGGATTATCAATTTTAAATAATTTGTTTTATGGTATAGCCAAACAAGGACAATTATGGCCACAAATAGAGCAATAAATCTTAAATAATACTTGATTATATGACTTTTGAATATCTGAAAGTGTCAAAAAAAATCAGCCATGCGACGTCATACAGGGGTTTTCTTTCTCCTCTGTCTATCTCTGTTTTATGACGTCACATGGCTGATTTTAAGAGACACTTTGTAGAGCTTCGTGCAATCTTAATCCTCATATGTATGACATTGCAGCAATCAAAACATTGGGATTTAAGTAGCGAAGCTACTCTATAATTCACTTTGTTCGTCCGTAATTTCGTAACTCTACATGATTTTCTTGTCTGCTAATGAAGATATATTTTCAGTGAAGATTTCTATGATATATGTGCATTTAGTCTGTACATTGGTTTGTCCTTCTGTCTGTCATGCTTCAACTTTCAAGATATACAACTTATTTCAACAATTTGTCCATTTTATGCTTCTTTGTCCTTTTCTACTTATGGATGTTGTCATCCTTGTTTAAATCCAAACTAAATTAAAATTAATTAGGTTTCCGATAATACCCCCAGAGGCCTCTAGGGGCGTAACCACTAGTTATGGATAATATAGATAATGGTTATTTTTTTGGTGAAACCCTATTTCTTTTTCCTGACTAAATTGCAGATTGTTGAAACTTTCTGAAAGTCAACAAACTCTTGACCCTACAATTGCATTTTCTAGGGTTTTTAGGGATAAGACAGTGACCGATAAATTGATGTACATCTCCAATACCGCCCCTAACCCCCCCCTCCCCCCCTATGATACATCTGAGGGCGTAGACGCTAGCTCTATATTTTTCTAAATGCATATTAAATTTCTTTGGTACTAGGCACACATTAGAATAAGGAAAATTATAGAACTTTCCCTCGATGCGTTACTGGACCATTATACCCCCCCCCTTCCGACCTCTTACTAATTTTTAGAGAGGTGAAATGGAAAGTTTCGAACAGGATATGAGAATAGTTATTTCTCGCATCGTATTATAAACGGCTTTTCGCGGATATAGAATGTACAATTATAAGATTGCCGAAGGCACCGGCTAAAAAAACTGGTTTTAATCTTATGATTGTACATTTTTATATTCGTAGGAAGCTGGATATAATATGATGCTAGACATAGTTTTTTCGTATGGATGATAACCGGTTCCCATCCACCGGATTCGAATGAATACGAGAAAAATCTTTCTATGTCCCTGACAAGGCCTAAAAATAGTGCTAATTCGTATAACCACTAAAAATGAATACTATACCAAATAAATGTATAAGCTAACCAATAGCAGAACAAGGTCATAAAGTTTGGGGGGAAGAGTTCTTTTTATGGTCCAATATTTCCTCAGAGGAATATTCATTAAATTATTATAAAGCAAATATGATTTTCTAAGATAATTTTTATAAACTATAACAGCTAAGTAGGAGGATTATTTGAGAAAATTTTTATTGTAATTACATTGAATGTAAATATTCTACTAAAGTTCTTTATAGGCTAAGCTTTTCTTCATTTAGGGTCAGTCCGGTCATGCGTTCATATCTCCTATTTATTGATTAGTGTTTGATGATTCCTGTAGTAATTAGATACAATTTAGAATACGTGGGCTAACAAAACTGGTAATAATTCAATGGTTTTTATTTTAATATTGGAGGTTGGGAAATTGCTATGCATTATTTTTCAGTATTGCTGAGAACAGGTTCTAATCTAGCGGATATTAATCGGTTTCAAAGCTATACTGGAATAGTTATTTTTCGCAACGTATTATAAACAACTTTCCGCGGATTTAAAATGTACAATTATAATATTAAAACCATTTGTTTTCCCCGAGGTGCTAAGAACCGGTTTTAATCCACCGGATATTAATCTGTTTCAAAGCCATACTGGAAATGATATTCTGTTTCTTGTTAAGTTTTTGTATACACATTCAGAATATGATTAAATTAGTATATTCAATTCAATTCAATAACAATAAAGAAACTAAAACAAGGATGACAACATACACAAACTAGAATTTGTTTTATTTTAATAGGGAAAATTAAATCAGTATTGCTTAATTTAGCCCACTTACTTTTGACAGAAATTATTGATTAATAAAAAAATAATTACTTAATAATGCGCAAGAATTACATTGCACACAAAAAGCGGGAATTTTAAAAATAATCACACATTTTGGTTTGCTTTGTAACTAGACAAAGTATCTCAAAAAATCATCCATGTGACGTCATAAAATGAGGGATTATCCTTCTCTTTTTAAGATATTTTCTTTCCCACTTCTCCTCTCACCACTCTCATTTTTATGACGTAACATGGCTGATTTTTGAGACACTTTTGAATTTACCTATTTCTCATTTCTTTTTGATCTTTAAATTCCTGTACTAATGATGTGTGTACAGACACTGTGCTGCCAGCCATTTTGCAATTAAAGTTATTTAGTCAGAACCCTACATTATACGGAGAACCAAATCGGTTGAGGCACATGGACATTTTGTTACTTTTATATAAGGAATACTTTAAATTGTTATATAATGGGATAAGACAAGGGCCGTTAAACTTATGTATATCCCCTATGATGAAACATAAAATTTACCCTTAGATTAAAATTAGTGGTTGAAACGTTTTGACACACAACTTAATGAACCATCCAAATAAATTTAATAAAAGTCCCCAAAATTGTTAAGCCAAAGAATAAAAAGCATCATTAAAAAACATTGGGGACTAGTGTAATAAGCAGCCCATTGTCATGTCCCTCCGTGTTAAGATACTAATGAAAAGTGTTTAGAAACAAAACAAGAAACGGGTCAATAAATAACAATAAACAACAACAATAGTTTTCAAAGTTCCAGGGATTTAAGGGATAAGACAATAGACATTGTATCCTTCATTCATGAAATTAGTCATTTATCGTATCGTATTATAGACAACTTTCTGCGGTTAGTAAAATGGAAAATTGTAAGACCAAATTGTTTTGTTTGCCACGAGAAGTCGAAGGCCTGGGCCACTAAAACTTGTATTTTTATTTTACTATTTATGGAACATTGTTGAGGATACAATATGATACATAATATTACAGTATGGTACAGAATTCAGCAGATATTAACCGGTTTCAGAGCCATACTGGGAACAATGATACTTAATTGATTATTGGTGGAAAAGTTTAAACTCTCTTAATTTATTCAGATTCAGCAGTAGTCAACCTTAAAGGTCCCCAAAGTTTGAAACCAACGAAAGCCAAAACGTGTTTATATATTTTTTGTACATAATTGTAAATAAATAATGACAAGAAAAGCTTTGCTCTTTAACATTAATAATAAAGAAAGTAAGAGTTTTTAGGTAATTTAGGATAACAGACAAAAATCTATATTGCCATCTTAGTTCTTAGTACTGTGATGTTATATTACAATGTGTATAGGCCTTTAGGAATAGCCTCTAATATAGGCAGTAGCCCAGTTTAAAATTGTATTCCAGTATAGCCTTGAAACCGATTAATATCCGCTGAACTAGAACTGGTTCTCAGGAATACTGAAAAATCATGTATAGCGTTGTATTACAGACATTTTTTACGAATAATAAAATAAAGGTCATAATACCAGTTTTGAGCTGAACAAAACTAATTTTAATCTTATAATTGTTCATTTTAAATTTAATATCCGCAGAAAGCTGTCTATAATACTATTTGATAAAAAAAATATTCTTAACTTTCTTAAGCTATTGGCTGACTTGCAGTGTCCAAACATGTCAACCAATAATTTAAATCTACTGAAAAAATAATTTTGTTTATCTTACTTTGCTACTAAAAAAGTGCATGATGAAAATGATGTTGTACTAGGGAGCCAATCCCCGATTTTTAATTTTCGTTATTCAAATCAATTGTTGTTTTTTTTAGGGGGGGGGGGGTTCTAGGGGGCTATTTATCTTAGTAGGAGATGGTGCTTTTATCTCCAAAGTTATTAACCTTACCAGGAAGCTAATTGTAAAGGAGAACCACATCGGTTTAGCGGTTAACGAGATTCTTCTGTAAAACCAGAAAGATAAAAAAAGACAGAGAGACATCCTGATACTTTATTATAAGGATAAAAATATACAACAAATATAAGAATACTGTACAGTGCTAATAGACATAAAGGGTATCTTCACGGATGAAAAGATAAATTATAAGAATAAGACATGAATGATCCTGTATCCATACACTAGCGGCTACGCCCCTAGAGGCATTTAAGGTTGTTTGGGCTTGGGTTGACCCTCACAACGGTAAAATAATGTGTTGGGGCAATTACTCTTGGGAGTAATTACTCTTGTTACCCTTCCCAAACATAGTTTCCTTGGACCTATCAGAAGCTACACTGTAAAGGAGAACCATATCAGTTTAGAGGCTAACGAGATCCTTCAGAGATCCATTTTATTGTTCTTATTTAAAGGTGATATTTATTAGTGGCTTTGTTCCTTGCCTCTAGGGGCTACACCACATTAACTACACTGTTTGAAAGCCTAAGGTCTACAATTAAAAAATATCTTCATTTGCACAGTTACCGAGATCTTAGGGTGAACAGGGAAAACTAAAATCCGCTCCAATAACTACTACTGATTAACAAGGATGACAACATCCATAAACCGCAGCTATTATAAAGTCAGACAGAAGGACTAACAAACATTATAATTTGTAGAGTGTCGGGACGCAATAAGCAGAATATCAGTTTATAAGTCGAAACAAAATTGTATATACATTTCATGCAAATTTATGGGCATTTTTAATACTTGATTACAGAGGTGCTTCGCTTTTGTGTTGTACCTTGTTGTTCAATGAATCAAAGTAAAAAACAGCATGTATGTACCGAATTTATGGTAACAAATATAGAGATGCTACGCTTACTAAATCTTAACTTATTTATCCAGGAATCATCATTCAAAGTTTAAAATCGAAAGGACATTTCGAGCATGCCTTAATTAACGATAAAAGCTACCCGTTACATACGTATGGACAGACGGACGGACATTATGAACCTTATTTTAGAAAAGTTTTGCTTTTAAACACACGGTGATTGGTCAATAACAATAAATATTGGAACCAATGATGTCGTAGACAGACAAACAGGCAGACATCAGGGATTTAAAGGGATAAGACAATGACAGATAAATTGATGTACATTACCAATGATTATACACAAAATTACCCTTTTGTAGATAACAAGTAATAGTTTAAGAGACTTATTGACAGATAGGGTGATAAAGTCACTCAAAAATCACCCACGTGACGTCATAAAAAAGAGGGATTATCCATCACTTTTTTAGGGGTTTTCCTTCCCACTTCTCCTCTTATCTCCCTCATTTTTATGACGTCACGTGGCTGATCTTTGAGTGACTTTCTCCCCCCACAAAGTTAGACATGACCACTTATATTAGAGACCAATAGACTAGTGTAATTTTATGTCAACCCAATGCCTCTATGTTCAACAGAGAATAAAACGTTAACAAAGATGGTAACATCCATACGTAGTGAGCACAAAAAAAACATGGATTGGAATATGGTCAAGCAATTGTTAAAATCAAGATATAAAAATACTAAAGTATAAATCACGAAACCTTTCTCACGTATAGTTTTTTTTTAATATTTATATTTTGCAGTATGATAAAAGTAAATTACAAACTGGATGCTCATAGTAATAGAAAATCATTCCAAAAAATCAACCACCTATCTCGAATAGTAGCTGAGAAAATATGTTACGGACAGAATGAATTATAGACGGACAGACAAAGTGAATTATAGAGTAGTTTCGCTACTAACAAAAAAATAAATCTGGTGAAGATATATTGCATTCTCGGATGAGATAAGGTCCCGAGAGAGAGGTAGATCAACAGCAGAGATTTAGGAATAATCTTTTTAATTTTTTTGGGGGGTGTTGTCTCTCAAATTGCCTATCAAAATCTGAAACCTGCAAATTCATTTTCTAATAAATGTACAGCCCTGTTGGGTTAAAGCCCTGACACTGCAGGGCTGCCCAGTACCTAATATAACCTAACCTAACAAGACATGAAGGAATAGGAACTTTGAGAGAAACCACCTTGGTGTCCATCCTATCATTAATGACAGAAAGATAGGCATAGTGAGTGACAGATGGACGGACAGAGACGGCCATGTGGTTGTATACTAGCGGTTGCGCCCCTAGCATCTAGGTGCTCTATATTCAAAATGTAGGATAAGCAGAAAATAGCATAAAACAATCTAAAAATTAAATAGCTAAAAATCCTCTCGGGACCTATGTGAAGCACAATTAGGACTTGCAGTCAAGGGTCGTGCAATTAACATGAATTTGCTCAAATGATGGTCCATTTAACCATGAGTTGTACAGGATGTATTGAAAGCAGTATTTGGCAGGGAGGGAGGGGACATTGGACTCTAAACTGAACTTGTAACAAAAGTTTGAAAGTTTTTTATTTACCTTACGATTGGCTGTACAAACTTGGGTACTATAAAATTAAAACTATTAACCAATAACTTACAGTCTATATAATAGGTAATTTTATTTATCATTAATGGGGATGTACAACAACGTATCGTCCATTGCCTTATCCCTTGCGATCCCTGAGTATTTATTGTTTCTCAATGGCTTTACCAAAACTAAAATGGGTAGTTATAGTACATAAAAGAAGAACAATGTTTGTCTGTCTGTCTGTCTGTTTGTCTGTCTTTACGTTTGTTTATATGTTTGTCTGTGTGTCTGTCTGTTTATTTGTTTGTCTATCTCTTAGAATCTTTCACTTTTAGTAATTATACCCTGATAAAAGTTGTATCATTATTATATCAACCTAAAGTCGTTATAAGAGACAAAGACCAAATAGTGTAAAAATAATCCATAATGAGGGATTATCCATCTCTTTTTTGGGTGGTTTCTTTCCCACTTCTCCTCTCATCTCCCTCATTTTTATGACATCACATGGATCATTGTAGACTCAATTTTGTCTTTGTCTTTATAAGAAAGTCGATTATATGTCAGCTATAAGTTGAATTAAATATTATATAAGCATATGTCAATTAAATTTATATTGATATAAAGAAAACAAGGATAACAACATCCATAAAAGCGAAGATTTGAAATCAAACGTAAAACAAACAAACGTGTTTATAAGCAAAATGTAAATTTAGAAGTGTGAACAAAATTCTTTTATTTTGGTACTTGATTATAAAAATCATTCGCTTAAAATATTGTATCTTGTTATCCTAGGAATCATTGTTCCAATAATCAGGTAAAAGGGATAATATACAAATGATTTATGTAAAAATCAGCTTGTTTTAAATAAACATACAGACTTTTTAGTAACGATTATGGAATTGCTACGCTTCCTAAATCGTACACAACTATTGTATATATCATCATGCAAAGTTTGAATTCGATAAGACATTTAAAACATACCTAAATTAACTAAAAGAGCTATGCGTTGCGAACGGACTGACTGATCAGTGTCATAAATGCCCATATAAAACTTACAATAATATTATAATATTTGCATTAAGAAAGTTGGATTTTAACGCCTTTGCAACAAAAAAAAGTTTTGAATTTGCTTTTTCCGTCTAATGATAATAGTTTAACATTATTTTTATATAAAAGTAACAGGATTTGTGTCTGTATATACCGAATGATCTTTCTAACCACCGAACCAATTTGGTTTTCCTTTACAGGTAAACTTCCCATTGGTCCTGGGAAGGTTTAAAACTATTTTTAGGAGGGAGCAACTCCTCTTGGAATTAAAATAGCCTCAACAAAAAACTATAGTATTATATAAAACAACTTTAAGTGTGAAAATATCTATGATTCAACATAATATAGTCGCATTCTAGAAATAGATAAAAAAAAAACTATTTCACATTATTTAATATGTGGAAATATATTTTATCCTTCTTCTTTTTCTGTTTAATTATATTACTAATTATGCATATAATTGCCATTCTAACAACTACCTCATTTTTAGTTTATTTTAAAAGTTACGGGTGGTGTATATCTGCTTTTTAAAGAATTTTATAGAAAGCACTAATCTTTTTGAACTCCCATTACTTTGCTTATAGAATAATCAAATAACCAATCGTGTTGCTTTCTATTTTTTACGCCTATTACGTCAAATGTTTTACTATAGTCTAACATACACAAATTATACCATGAACTTTGAGTAACATTAGTAAATTCAAATATAGAATAAATGAGGATATTTTGACAGGGGAAAAATTGTCGTCAATTTAGGTTGCTAACATTGACATCACTAATTGGCCAGTTCGTTTATTAAGTAGGAAGGTATTGGGTAAGGGGGTGATTATGTGGATATCGTTATTTTAGCCAGATACAAGTTTCTCTTTATTGGAGTACATAATAATCTGGTGTAAGATCCAAGAAATAAGAGTCCATAGCATCTAATAGCCACTAACGAGAGAAATTCTAAGAAAAATAGCATAAACCCATTCCAAGACTCCAAATATGAAATGAAATAGCCAAGAAATATCCTGGTATCTATGTGATGCTTATTTAACATGGATTTTTTAATCGGTTCAGTGGTTAGTGAGGATTAACTTACAAACAAAATACCTTAATTCTTTATTTAATATTTATGAATTTTAAAAAGAAAAAGAAAAAATTTTTTGGGAGGGTGATACCATCCTCAAAAGTAGTCAAAAACCTTTCCTGAATTTATAAAAAGATTCACTGTAAAGTAGAACCATATCGGTTCAGCGGTTAGCGCGAACCTTAGCTACAGACTAAAAAAGCTTACTACTTTATAAAATAGGATATAGCTACGACCCTCGATTTCTTGGAGCCCTCGAGGTGGCAGGGGGGGGGGCGAAGCCGACCTATCCCATCTTCGATTATAGCTTTGAAAATGAAAAGATTTTAAAGGGAATAGTAAGCTTATGCATTAATCCGTAAAGTTGCGAGAAAGATTCCAGTCAAATACGCTTATTAGGTCAAATTGTTTTTGAATATGCGTTTGGTCAACATTAAGAACAGTTAGACTTTATAAGCCCATTTGACAATTTTACAGAATATTGCGTAATCTACTATTCGCTTTTTTGGGGAGGGTCATTTATATCTGGGGTAATTTTCTTTTGGAAGAGTGTTAGAACCATACCCAAAAAAGTTATAAACCTTCCCTGTACCAATGCAAAACTATATTATGTAAAGGAAAAACTATTATATAAAGTACTAGCGGCTTCGCCCCTAGCCTCTAGGGGCTTTTTTCTAAAGGTTTAGGGGATAATTTTAAAAATTTTGTTACATTTTTTTTAAAGATATTTTCTGTATTTTATAACATTTTATAACTCTTTATATCATTTTATAACTCTTTATAACATTTTATAACTCTTTAGAACTTTTTATATTTATTTATATTGATTTATATTATTTAAAACCTTTGAATTTTTCTTTTTTTTATTGTTTTAATATATCTTTGCCATTAGCCTTTTTGGGGCTTTGCCCCTACAGGAGAAGGAAGTTTTTCACAATCTTTTTGAATTTGATAAAACAAAGTTTAAAAGAAGAAAAGAAATTTAAAAAGAAGAAAAATAATTGAAAATGTAAAGAAAATATAAAAAAGTATAAAAAAGTATAAAAATATATAAAAAGATATAAAAAGATATCTATAATACAAAGTAGCTTGATGTCTGTCCGTCCGTCTGAAGCTTAAGATCTCAGTAACCACTGAACTGATTGGATTCTACTCTTCAGGGTATATACCTATCGGTCCTGTGGTGGTTTTAAGCTATTTTCTTGGGGGGTGGGACACCCCAAAAACCCCCCCAAAAATGAAAATTTCCCCCTAAAAAAATTTTTTTCGTATTTTTTTCTAATTTTAATGTTTTTTAAGTTTTTATATAATTTTATATATGTTTTAAATTTTTTATATCTTTTTATATTTTTTTATACTTTATTATACTCTTTTATATTTTTTCTTTTTTTTCTTTTTTAAAATTTCTTTTCTTCTTCTAAACTTTGTTTTTTCAAATTCAAATGATTGTGAAACCTTCCTTCTCCTGTAGGGGCGAAGCCCCAAAAAGGCTAATGGCAAAGAAATTTTTAAAAACATGAAAAAAGAGAAAAAATTTAAAGGGTTTAGAAAATATGAATTAATATAAATAAATATAAATAAATATAAACAGTTATAAAAAGTTATAAAGAGTTATAAAATGTTATAAAGAGTTATAAAAAGTTATAAAATACAGAAAATATCTAAAAAAAATGTAAAAAAAAATTTTAATTCTCCCTTGAACCTTAAGGAAAAAGCCCCTAGAGGCTAGGGGCGAAGCCGCTAGTAAAATTAGAAAAAAATATGAAAATTTTTTTTGGGGGGGGGGGAAATTTTCATTTTTGTGGGGGTTGGGGGTGTCCCACCCCCCAAGAAAATAGCTCAAAACAGGACCAATAGGTATATACCCTGAAGAGTAGAATCTAATCGGTTAAGTAGTTACTGAGATCTTAAGCTTCAGACGGACGAACAGACAGACGGACGGACGGACAGACATCATTCTACTTTGTATTATAGATAAAATTAACAAAATCTTTAAAAAATCCTAGTTAAAATATTTGCTTTGATTAAAAATAAGCAATTGCTACTCATTATACGATATTAAAATTTATTTTCCATGAAAAAATTCAGAAACATTAATTTAATTACCTTTTTTCCTTACTTTCATAAATTACTGCTTACATATTTTATGCCAGGGTTATAAAGTGATAAAAAAAATGTCAGAAAAATTAATAAATAAAATAACCCTTTCTGTAAATTACAATTAGTGTTTGAAACTTTTGGACACTCTACCTAATAAATATTCAGATTAGATTAGATTAGATTTATTATTCTTGGGTGTACATACATAGAAAAAAAAAACAACAAAATAATAAATGAATTAAATGAATATTATATACATTTATATATACAGTCAAATTTTATTGATATGATTAATTTATAAAAAAATTTTCTTCCCAAATGGCAGTTTCCTAAAAACTAGGAAGTATGCAGTAATGTGTATTCACACATTGTTTTCATACAGGCCATATAAATAAGACAAAAAAAATAGAAAAAAAGATAATAAGCAATAAATAAAATCATATTGGAGAGGAAAGAATGATAATAGGAAGGATTGATTAGGACATACAAGTCTCACACCATTATTGCAATAATAGAAATTTAAAAAAAATTTTAACAAATAGATTTTGATTGATTTATCAGATTTCAAACAATATTGAAAAGAAATATAATTTTATCTACAATCTTGACATAATGGGTTGTTACACACTAAAGTTAAGCTTGATAACAAAGATTCTTTTAGATTTTTCATAAATTTTTTTCTTGATTGATTGTGGGTTAATAAATCATTATTACAATGGTTATTCCATAATTCTTGGAAATGATACTTAGGAAATCTTTCAATAGATTTAAACTTCGGTTTATAAAATTCCCCAAAGTTGTTCAGCCAACGAGTAAGAAATTGTTATAATAAAACTTTGGGAACTAGTGTAATAAAACAGTCCATTGTCACCTCCCTCCCTGTTTTATGTATTGATTTTTAAGTGCACTGGAACCCTTAATAATTCATGTATTATTTAACCAATGTCCATTCGACATTAATATAAGTTTTAAACAAGGATGACAACATCCATAAGAACAAAGGAGGGGCAAGTGGACAAAGTGAGTTATAAGGCAGTTAGTCAGTGATCATTAAAGCTTTAAGATGTTTAATATATGTTTTTTTATGTTTACATTTTGTAGCATAACTGAGAGACCAACGGACAAAGAAAATTATAAACCTAATGCTCATTGTTATTGTGAATTTCAAAGAAACAAAAATAAAGTTGAATATCCAAAACAGCAGCCATGAAACTCAACCATTAGTATTAATGAATGAATGGCGGATAGAAAACGTTAATCATAAAGTGGCTTCGCTACTAAAACATTACTTTAAACATAGCAAAAGAATTATATCAAAATGTTTGGTAAGTTTCCATGGAAAACAAATATTTAGTGGCACAGTTACTCTATAACTCCGATTAATCGTACGTTTGTCCATCCGTCCATAACAAAAAGCTTTAATTGGGTATATAGGTATGTTAGAATTGTTCTATCGATTTCAACTTCGCAGTTAGATGACTTTTACAGTAAGGTACGATTTAGAAAGCGTTGCAACTCTAGATAAACTATTTTTAAAATCAATAGACCTTTTCAAGTATAAAAAATGAATGAAAAAATATTGTATATTAACTTTTAAAAGTGATTAAAACAAGAATGGCAACATCCATAAAACCGAAATTACCCAATTTAATTATTAAGAAAATTAATTTTATTACACAAAAAATGCTTAAAATTTAGCTTATTTGCATTTACTTCTATGGCGATATTCTAGAGAGGCTTAACTAATAATATCGGCATAGAAATCATCATTTAATTGGAATATACTAAAAATAGGCTACGAAATAACTATTTTTGGGTAATTTTTTACTCTTTCAAAATTATACTTCATCGTTCAAGTATTCCTTATCCATATGAAGATCCGCAGAAACGACCAAAATACGGAAAAGCTTTGCTTCCTACAATAATAATTAATTATTTTATATTGACTTAGCGTCAGTTAATGTTAAAAAGTAAAAGCTAATTTATAAAAAATATACTACCGGCTGCGCTCCTTGCATTTAAAAAGGGCAGAAAGTGGATATAAAAATAGCTTAATACCATCCCTAGACTAATTCTGAAAATGAAATAGCCTAAAACCATCACGGGACCTGTGTAATGCTGACCTAATCAGTTCAGTATTTATTGAGATCTTAAGCTTCAGACAAAACACCCTTACTACTTTAATAGCTGCTATTATCGATAAACTGCTGGGTTTTCTCATGACTTTTTTAGGGAAAATGTTGAATGTTATTTAATCTTCTGTTATTTAAGAGATAAGGTTGATCTTCTGTAAATTAATTTTGCCATTGGTCTTACAAAAATCAAAACTTTCTTACTTATGGATGTTGCTATCCTTGTTTTTGGTAATTGTTTGAAGTATAATAACTAATTTTATTATCGGAAACCGATATAAATTATTTACTAAAATAAATATGCATACAAAAGAATGTATTTTGGTTAGAGTCGATTAGTAATTTTAATGGTTATTAGCGGCTACGCCCCCAGAAGCTTCTAGGGTCACCTGAGGGGGAGGGGGGCTTTGATAAAAGAAGTCGACCACCTTCCCATCCCCCATTTTATTTTTAAAAGAAAAAAAATATATTTTTCTATGGGCGATTTATCATAGAGGGTGGTGGCACCCTCGTCCAAAATATGTATAAACCTTCCTAGGAGCTATAAGAAGCTACATTGTTCAGCGGTTAGCAAGATCCTTCGGTACAGACAGACACATAGACAGACAGATAGAAAGACATCTTGTTACTTTTATATGATATGATTAACCTATGTGTACATTTCAAAGTAAATTTTGAATAACTACTCTTTTATGGTAATGTTCGTTTGTCTGAATTTTGTTTTTGTTTAGGTTCGCTTAAATGGATGTTGTCATATATTTATTTGTTATGAATTGCGAATTTTTATCAGATATCGATTTACTATTTGTCAATACAGCAAGGTTAAAAGGTGTAAAAAGGGAAAACGGGGGGCAATAATAAAATATAATATTCTCTACTAGAGGCTGCGCCCCTAGAGGCCTTTGGGGGTTGGGGGAAAGGTCGACCCTCCCACACTTTCAATTTTAATTTTAAAAAGAAAGCATTTTCTTGGTAGTGTGGTCCTACCATCACCCAAAATCTTCCCAGGGCCTATGAAAGGCTAAACTGTAAAGGAGACTCATATCGGTTCAGTGGTTAGTGAGATCCTTTAATACAAACAGACACACACACGGGCTCATAATAAACATCATGTTATGTTTATATAGGGATTGAAAATACTCGAGGCAACCATTTTAATTTAGCGGTTTGCGAGAGCCTTTGCTACAGACAGGTATAGTTACAATCTTTCTAAAAAGTTTAATTTTAAAATGTTAGTCTAATCTGTAATGTCTAAATTATGCCTTTAAAAATATTCCTTTTATTTTTATTATTGCATTAAAGTTGTGAAGTGTGTGGTTGGGGTTTTACCTTAAAATCGCCTTGTTGGGCATAGAACACCCCTCCCCTCCCCCAAACATTTATTAAAATAGGGGTGGATTAGCTTTTCGTTTGTTTGTGTTATGTTAGGTTATATTAGGTACTTTTTAGCCACACAAGGTTAGGGTTATTAGGGTACAACCGTAGGGTTAGGGCCCCAAAAATTATTTTCCATTTATTTTTTTAATAGGTTGAGGGGTTCAGTGCTCGCTACGCACTTTGAGGGAAAGCATCGTGTGGTTTGTACGTAAACTAAAATTATTTCAATTGCATAAAAACAAGGAACAAAATTGTGGATAAATAGCGCAGCAATAACAAGCTTTTTATAATATTAAAACATAAAACAGTGTTTGGACGTACAACTGCTATACTATACTAAGAAGCAGCTTATAGTGCCTAATAAAAATACAAATGACCAATGATTGGCTAGTATACGTCTATATTGAGCAATAGCAAAATGTACATGAACGAATATGAACACGTTATTATTAAGACTTTGGGGACTAGCTAGTGTAATAAATCACCAAATGTCTCCTCCTCCCCTGCGGGAATGTAGTTATCCGAGCAATACAATTATTCTTATAAATATATTGATTATAGAGCTGCTACGCCCCTTAGAACTGGCTTGCATGATATAAATGTTTTAAATGTAAAATAAAACAATTTACACAAAATTTAGAAACAGTATGGAAAAGTAGATTTTTTTAGTTTTAGAAGTGTTGCTAATACGCTATAATTGATAGTTTCAATTTTATAGTTTTGGGGGCGGGGTTTGGAGGGGAAGATAAAAAAAATGTTCAGTAGGTAAAGAGATCTTAGACTTCGGGAAAAAACCTTAATACTTTAATTAAAAGGGTTTTTCTTACAGACGGATTGGACATTAAGAATTATAGAGTAGATTGGCTCCTTGATAAGATTGCAAGTATTTTCCAGTGTGGCTTAGAAACTGATTAAAAAGACAGAAAATTAATACCCATTTTTTTAGTTTGTAATTTGTAAGTTTTAATCATATAACTTTTCAGTTTTTTATCCGCGGATAATAAAGAGTTTTATTTACACCTATAAATATATATATATATAGAGATGCTTTGATTGTTACATGGTGTGACATTGACTAAGGAATTGTCATTACATAATTCAAGAATAGTTATTTCTCGCATCGTATTATAAACAGCTTTTCAATAAACAATTGTATGATTAAATCTTCGGCATCTCGGGGCTAAAAAATGTTTTCAATCTTATGATTGTACATTTTTTTATTCGTAGAAAACTTGATCTAATATGATGCTAGACATGTTTTTTTCGTATGGATGAGAACCGGTTCTAATCCATCGGATATTAATCGGTTTCGAATGAATACGAGAAAATGTTACAGGAACCATCATACATCAAAGTTTGAAATCTACAAGGATGAAAGACGTCCGGACTGCCAGACGGATTGTCCTTATTATAGATCAGCTTCTTTCTACTATAAATCTGGTTTGTTTATGGATTTATTAGTACTGGGATCTTACACCTGATTATCATGAACTCTAATAAAGTGAAACTTGCAGCTGGCTAAAATAACACCCCCCTTTTACCCCCTTTCCCTCCCATCCTACTGAAAATTGATTGCCTATTTCTTCCTTAATTTCCAAAGTTGTACAACAGATAACCCTAATATTGCAAAACCTATTTTCAGCTACTCCGGTCAAAGGGAAAAGCAATATAATGTATAAACGATTTATACATTATACGTTCAAAACTTTAATTATTCAAATTTTGATTTTTTTTTGGGAAGTTTTAAGCTTTTTTAGCTAGTAGTAAATATTCAGATAGGATGGGGAAACTATGTGCACAATCGGAAACTGAAATTGAGCTGACCCGTTGGTTTGTTTATGTTTGCATGATTACAATGGTGCAAGGAAATGAAATTTCTATTGTCGCAAATATTTTGGATGCTCCCTCTCAAAACAACAAACAAATAATTGTGCAAATAAAGTTGTTGAATATATTTGTTTCTCAAAGTAGCTCCACTATACATTTACAGAGAGAGGGGATTTATTAAGTTGAGTGTTCAAACGTTTCAACCACTAATGTAATGTAAATAATAATAAAATTAAAACCAATTTATTTTATTATTTGCAGAAAGCTGTCTATAATTAGATGCGATAAATAACTATTCCAGAAAAATGGTCTTTATATAGTTTTATGTGAACACTAACATTTTTATTATCGCCATACATACATTTTAAAATATTT
Organism: Acartia tonsa; assembly: GCF_053477335.1. Classification (NCBI taxonomy): domain Eukaryota; kingdom Metazoa; phylum Arthropoda; class Copepoda; order Calanoida; family Acartiidae; genus Acartia; species Acartia tonsa. The sequence goes on from NC_137269.1 coordinate 4,099,941, forward strand.
TTATAACTTTAAGGTTAAAATTATTTTATGGACAATTTCGTAAAAGCAAAGCTTTTCTTTATTTTTATTCCAACGAAATACATCCTAAGACAAAGACCAAATTGCTGTAAAATTGTGTCAAAAAAATCATGTAACGTCATAAAAATGAGGGATTATCCATCTCTTTTTTAGGGGTTTTCTTTCCCACTTCTCCTCTCATCTCCCTCATTTTTATGACGTCACATGGATCATTTTTGACACAATTTTGCAACAATTTGGTCTTTGTCTATTTTTGGATGTCAGAGCTATCTTTAAATTGATTGCTAGGACGATAAGGTTACAGGTACAATACCATAAGCGTAGCTGCATAAACTAACAGTATAAAAAAGCAGTATAAATTAATTATTGTCCATTTACATTTAACATTAGCAGTGATGGAGTGGACATTGGAATGTAAACTACACTGGTACTCAAAGTTTTTAAACCATGTTAGCTTATTCGTTGGGTACTTAAATGAATTTTGTTTGGTTGGTTCTAACACACTGTATTTTTTAACCAGAAGTTTTAATCTAAAATGGGATCATTTTAAAATAAATAATGGAGATGAACATTTTACATCAAGCTACTTTGTTTCATATTAGCTGATGTGCCCCTAGCATCTAGGGCATATCTATTATACAAAGTAGAACAATGTTTGTCTGTCTGTCTTTCTGTTTGTACCGAAGGATCTCGCGAACCGCTGAACCGATCGGGTTCTCCTTTACAGGGTAGCTTCTCATGGGTTCCGGGAAGGTTTATAACTATTTTCTTGGGGGCTGGGAAAAAATTAAAAATACCACCCCAAAAAAAAATTTTTTTCTTTTTAAAACTAAAATTAAAATTGTGGGGTCGATTAACCCCCCCCCAAAAAAAAATATATATTTAAAAATTTTTTTTTAAAATCTAAAATACAAATAAATGGGTGATCAAACCTCTTGGGGCAAAACCCCTATAGGCTAGGGGTGAAGCCGCTAGTGTATTTAAAATAGTAAATAAGGACAGGACAAATATTCTTAAACCAGTCTGAAATCTAATAATTTAATAGCCTAAAACCATAGGAGAACTTAGAAGCTATTGAAATTTTAAGCAACAGACAAAAAACCTTAGTACTTTACATAATAGGATATATCCAAATAATTTAATGTTTCTTGCTGCGTTACTTGCGTGAACAATTATCCTTGGTTTACACCGCCCAGGGATCTTCAGGGATAAGACAATGGACAATAAATAAATATAAATCCTCAATGATGATAAACAAAATCACACCTTCAGTAGAAAAGGATTAGTCGGTAAAACATTTAAACTCTGCTGGTTAATGAACCAACCAATCAAAATTTAAAAAAATACGCTAAATATTGAAGTCAACGAATAAGAAGAAGCAATTACAAAACATTGGGTACCAGTGTAATAAAAAGTCCAATGTCCCCTCTCTCCCTGACACCCCCCAGACTTAATAGTATAGCGTAAACACATTTAAATTTCAATCCGTCTTTTTATTAACTCTATAAACTGCAGTAAACCTGTAGGAAGGCAGGGAATGGCCTTTGGGTCTAATGTTTAACTGGTCCCCAAAGTTCTACATACTTTTTCTCTCATTTGTAAGATTCAAAAAAATTGGGAACTTTTTATTAATTTTTGATAGGGTTGTTCAAACCAGTAGTGTCAAATATTTCACTAATAAACTGGGAAAATTTTGATTATTATAATTGGGAATGTACAAACATTTGTCGTCTACTACCAGCTAAGCCCTTAGATCATAAATTTTTTGGAGCAAATAAATGGAACCTAGTAAAAGTGTCTGACTGATTATGACGTAAAAAAATAGCCAATAAAAGGCCACTATAAATTTTACCATCGGTCAATTACAGAGTATACTGGCCTCTCCTTGGCTAATTTTTTTAAAGTCATAATCAGAGTCAGACACTTTTAATAGGTTTGATAAATGTCTAGGGGCTATTCCTGTTGGGAGGATAAAGGTACCCTCCTTCAAAATAGTTTTAAACCATACCTTAACCTTTAAGAAGTTTCATTGTGTAGGGGAACCATATCGGTTGGCAGAATATGTTATCCTTTGCTACAGAGAGACTGACACATAGACAGACATCCTGTTTTTTTATAAGGATTGTCTTATGCTTTAATATTCCAATATAACAATATAACAAACATATTGCTATCAGAATCAAATTATAAAGCTAATCTATTATTTTGATCAATTTACCCCAACTTTAGTGTCCCTAGAGGCCTCTAAGAGCGCAGCCGCTAGCATTAGAGTATTAGAGCAAGAATGACAAAATTCAAAGAAGCTTTCAATATTTCATGAAGTAAAGAATATCTTTTGGTTTAAACAAATGATAGTTTATTAGTATAGTATAGGATTCTTTTGAGGGTTAAACTAATACAGCTATCCTATGTAGATATATATTTGTATATATATGGACGTACATACTTTACGTAGAAAAGCTTTGCTTTTAAAATAAAACTCTATATTCTTAACTCTCTAGACTTCAGCCTTTTTAATGAGTTATAATCATAATAATAATCATATAAAAGTGTGGGTTTTATGGTTGTAAAAATAGTCATGGAGGGAGGGGACAATGGGTTGTTTAATACACTAGTCCCCAAAGTTTCATAGCGTTTTCTTACTCGTTGGCATAACAGATTTAGGAACTTTTGAATTTTTATTGGTTGTTTCATTATAATGAGTGTCAAAATGTTTTAACCTCTATTTGTTATCTACAAAAGGGGTAATTTTGTGTATCATTACTTGGGATACACACCAATTTACCGGCCATTGTCTTATTCCTGCTAAAAAAAGTAATATCTTGTGACGTTAGAATTGAGTCTTTGTTTAAGGACATACTTACAGTTTTTAGGACTTGGTTATAGAGATGCTTCGCTTATAACATTGTACCTTGTTGTCGAAGTAATGACAACATCCATTAAAGCGAAGCTCTAAAAGGAAAAACTAACAATTGCGTTTGTAAGTGTCAGAACTTAATAAGCAGAACATTAATTTGTAAGTCTAAACGAAATTGTACATAAAGACGGAAAACTGTATAATGACGTTATTTTATTAGAATTAAATTACAGATATGCTTCGCTTATAATATTGTAATACAGCAAACATTAATCCAAAAATCAGATGAATAGGATAATTTTATCACATTTAAAATCATTGTCAAAAAAAAGTTGAAAATCAACATATTTTAAATGGACGTATCTGCCCTAATTATAGAAAATCTTCGCTTTTGAAAAGAGGTATTTATAATCATCAAATAGATAGGACAATTCTAACATGTCTAAATTAACGGCTAGATCTAACCGTTACGAACGAATGAACGGACGTGTGGACTTACCCTAATTATAGAGAAGCATCGCTTTCAAAATCAGGTATATATATTTTTTGTACTGTTCTATCTTTTTAACTTTATTGCAAAAACTTTTATTCGCTATTGTCCAGTTGAAAGGCACACATTCACACACACAAACACATACAAACACATACACACATCAGGGAGGGAGGGGACATTTGGCTGTTTATTGGGCTGGGACACTAGGCTCCAAAGTTTTGTTATAACGTTTTCCGATTTGTTTGCCTTACACTTTTAGGGGCCTATTGAATTTTATTCATAGATTTATTTAGGTAATTGTCCAAACGTTTCAACCACTAATTGTAATCTAGAAAAAAGGTAATTTTGTTTTTTATCATTAGAGATGTACCACAATATATTGGCCATTGTCTTATCCTATATATCCCTACACATATCCACACACACACACAAACACATTCACACACACACACACACACACACACGTACATACTGAAATAAACACCAAATTTTCATAAATGCATTCGAATACTAAAATATACAGTTATTTCAAAAGCTAATAAATTTAGAAAATTAAAATGTTTACTTTTTCCAATAATATTATGATTATAAAAAGCTCATTAATAACATTTCTATAATCATTTTATAAAAGTAACAGGACTTCTGTCTGTTTGTAGCGAAGGATCTCACTAACCTCTGAACAGATATGGTTCTCCTTTACCTCGAGGCTTCTAATAGGTCCTGGGAAGCTTTATAATAATTTTGGAGAGGGCACCTTCATCCTCCCAAGAAAAATTCGCTCTAAAACATCAGTTCTCAAATAAATCTTATTAACAAAATCTGCAATTTTAAAATCGCAGCTATTTTATACCTACAAAAGTAATTAAGTCCTCTACAAAAAGTAAAGTCAAAAACGTTTTGAAAATGATTTTATTTATCTAATATCTACATATATTATAAGAATATATCTACACAACTATGATGTAGTTAAAAGTTGAAGGAGAAAATAAATTTCGATGGTTTTAAAATTAGAAATAAATTTAAAAATAATGGCTCTGTATTCGAAAAGGCAGAAAGAGGCTAAGAAATTAGCTTAAAACCATCTCTAGACTTTAATCTTACAATCTAATGGTCTAAAACCATTACAGGGGCTATGTGAAGCTTACCTTAAAAATTTACCCTACTACTTTATACCATAGGATAATGCAATAATAATGTGTTAATTTATGTTCAATGCATTTAACAAAAATCGCTTTTAGATCAGGGTAGCTTTGTATTGGTCATGGTCATGGTCAGTAAGCATTTATGAAAAGTATGGGATGTTATTCCCCTGAACCAATTTAAATGAATAGGGTGGAGGAGGGATATATCCCCGACCATTTTAGGGGTGGGTTACTACTCCCCCATAGAAAAAAACTTACACTATTCGTAGTTAATAATACCCTACCCCCATCAGAGAGTGGGGGGAAGGTTAAAGTGGGGGGGGGGTATAAACCCAACACCAACCCCTAGCCAAATTCATGTGCACGCCCTTGCTTTCCCCCACATAAATCATATGCTTTGATATTTCAAATTTGATATTATTTCTCTCTTTGTTTACAAATTATAATATTGCATTTCTAAACTTAAACATACAGATAGAGAGATAGAAATAGATAGATAGATAGATAGATAATTAGATAGACAAATAGAAAGATAAAAATCAAAAAGGGAGATAAATAGATAGAGACAAATAAATATAGATAGATAGAAATATATAACTAGATAGATAGACAATTAGAAAAGTAAAAAATAACAGGTAGATAGATAGATAGATATATGATTGTTAGATAGATGGATAGAGAGATAGAAATAGAAAAATAGGTAGACAAAGAGAAAGATAAAGAAATAAAAAGGTAGATAAATATATGACTTTTATACATATAGATATATATACAAGTAGATGATAGATAGTTATATAAGTAGATTATAGATAGATTATTATATGATTCATAGATAGACAAACAAATAGAAAGGAAATTAAATAAATAGGTAGATAGATAGATAGAGAACTATATTTCATATTCATGGATAAAAATATGGATAAATATATAGAAAGTTAGATAGTTAGATTAAATAGATCTTATTTGATTAAAAGCAAAATTATTCCATTTATAACAATTGTTAAAAATTGTTAACCATTTTCAGTGAACTTAAGAGAAAAGACAATGGATGATAAATTGAAGCTCATCCCTTATAATGATAATCAAAATTACTCTTTCTTTAGATTAAAATAAGTGGTTGAGAACAGTTTGTAAACTAATTGTTTGGAACCAACCAAACAAAATCCAATAAAAGTACTCAAAGTTTTGGACAAATGAAAGGGATAATGTGGTTGTAAGACTTTGGATACCAGAAGAAATTACAGCCCAATGTCCCCTTTCTCCCCCAGTAAATTACATGTATTTATATCCTGAAATAATCAAACACTTTTCTAAAGTCAAGGTGCTCATAATTAACCATTTTTCCTTATAGCGCTCGAAACCGATTAATATCTGCTGGATTATAATCGGTTCTTAGCTATACTGAAAAATCATGTATAACATCGAATTACAGACCGTTTTCCAATGGTTTTGATCTTTTTAAAGAAAATTTTTGAATGATTATTTTATTTTGATATCCACGGAAATCTATCTATATTTCGATAAATCGAAAGGACAATATTCCGTGTACATAAGAAGAATAGATGTAGTAGATCTAAATAAATAATCAGTAAATCGCACTTTTAATAAACACTCGATCCGGCCATATTAATGGTTAGAACTTGTACACATTTTGATACAAACGGACATTTTTTTAATTTTTAGCTATGAATTGTTTATATAATTAAATCGTCCAAAACGGAATCAAATTCGTCCGCTTAAAATTCCTTTTCAAGTTCGACGGATTTTATGTCTCCTAGTCCATCTAGTGTTGTCTAAAGGGATAAGACAAGGGCAAAAATGACATACAAAATTATCCCCTCTGTAAGTTCTAATTAGTGGTTGAAAACTTGAAACGTTTGGACACTTATCTAAATGAATCAACTAATCAGAATTCAATACAAGTCTCCAAACAACGAATATGATAACTTTATTACATAACTGAGAAGCCTCATTGTAAAGGAGAACCATATAAGTTCAGCCGTTAACAAGATCATTTCGAACAGACAGACAGCTGCAGACATCCTGTTACTTTTATATAAGGATTGTGAACTAGTTTTTCTTCCCCCGAATAATGTAAGTACGAAATCATTAATTATGAAAGACAAATGAATGAAAATTTTACCACTTTTGATAGAATTTTTAATGAACAGTGGATTTTTATAAATAAAAAAACTGCATTAACTTTAATTTACACTTTTTGATGTATTATCGTATATAAAGTAATATGATATCTGTCCGTCTGTAATTGTATGAAGTTTAAGATTTTGCTAACCGCTGGACCGATATGGTTCTGCTCTTCAGGGAATATCCCAACCTAACATCTAATTATGTTTGCGCTATTTCTGATCGTACTTGTACTTGTTTAAGAAAACTATAGGCTTTCCCTAAAAGTGCTGTTTGAGAAAATAAAACTCCATCCTCCATGTAAAAAGAAATAAATTGAATATAATGGAGATTCAAAACCCTGCAGTGCCCCAAAACTGAACCCAAAACCTAACCTAACCGGACCCAAAGTAAAAGAACTCCCACAAAAAAACTACTAAACCTAATTTTCAATTCATGTTAAAGTAAGGGGGGGAGTATTGTTTTGACTAGGCACTTCGAGGTAAACCGACTTTAATGACACCCTAGAGCATGACAGGTATTTAATTCATTATCGCTTGAAATTTAATAATAATTAATTCAATAGTTCATACTTAATTTATAATAAGAAACAAGAATGACAACAATTATAAATGGAAAACTAATGAATAAATTAAGGGATGCATGTCAAACTATATTATATTTAAACTAGTGGCTTCGCCCCTTGCCTCTAGGGGCTTTGCCCCAAGAGGTAATTAAAAAAATTAGAGATGCAACCACTTATTTCCAACATATTTAAAAAAAAAACATATTTGTACTGCAAACCATAAATTTATGGGTTATCCATAACGCTTTCTTTTCAATCTTTAATTTTTTTTAAGGGGGGGTGGTTGTGATTGCCCCACCCCTCTAGGGGCGTAGACTTTAGTAAAATATCAAGTAGTTAGGTTTTGTTATTAATATTTTGATTGCTTTCTATTAATTCAATTGTTTTCCTGCCGAGGTGTTACGTCACATTTTGGTTGAAAGTACAACAAAATAAATAGCGAAGCTACTCTATAGTTCACTTAGTCTGGTTGTCCATCAGTCAGTCCGTAACGCTATGATGAATATGTGATTTTTTTGGATGATTTTCAAGATAGATGACATACTTTTTTTGTAAAAATTCCCAACCCGATGGGCATCCAGTAAGTAAAATACTTTTACCCTCGTCGGACTGACAGTCATAATATAAAACATAACTTTGTTAGCCCGGGCCTTCGGCCCCTCGGGTCTAATAAAACTGGTTTCAACTTTTTTAAAATTTCATATACGAATAAAAATCTCTATTAGAATTATAGTATTAAAAGTATAGATTTTACATTATTTAAAACAAATTATTATGAAATATACCTTTACACGAAAAAAACATACCTTTACTAAGACATCTGTAGAACAGTTTATTTTATATATTGCCCTGTATAATAATTTGTGAAAAATTTCAAAATAATTGATATTTAAACACATCACTTTAGGAAGTATTTAATTGCTTCGCCCTTAGATTCTAGGGGGATTGCGAAGAAGATAAAATAAAATAGCCTAAAACCACTCAAAGACACCCTTAAAGCTTCCCTGAACAGTAAAATCAATTTTGACCCTCGGTTTTGAGGCGGTGATTATTTGGGATGGGGTTATCCACCTTCCTAAACTGTCATCTATATAAAGCTTCACTGAAAAAACAAGATATTTTGATCCAGCAGTTATTGAGATCTTAAAGACTGGCAGAAAGACATACGTTTTATATATTTATAAAAATAAAAGAAAAGTTTTATCATTAATAAAGTTAATGTTTTTTTTTCTTTATTTGGACCAAACATGAAGAATGAAATAACCGAACTAACTGTTCATGGGGCAATTCTATACTTACATACATACACACACACACACACACATACACATGCATACACAATATTACCCATATATGTACCATACCAAAAAGTAAGAAAATTAGCAAAAAAAATAAGTAGATCGAATCATTAAACAAGGATCACAACTTCCATAAGAAGCGAAGCAGAAAAAAAAGGATATGAAAACGAAAAAGGAGATTTAACTTAACCTGACCTTAAGTAATAAACAAACAACTGAAAAATACCTTCACTTATTTTAAATATATAATTTTTTAAATATGAGAGGTCCAGTATTCAACTTTGAGTGAAATCGCCAGTAGCTTTTCATCAGCTAAGTTGAGAATTTATTATTTTGTAGATATTCAAGAAACACCGTTATTACATATACATATATTCTCTGAAACCTTCTCCTATACTCCGAGTACAACCATATTACTTTTCTTCGGGGCTGTTTCCTAGGTCTTAAACATCATAATATTACAATAGTATTTAGCCTATATATGTGTTGTTAAATTATGGGTTATTTATGACTTTAAACACGATTTATACCCCTCACCCCAAGTAGTATATTTTGGGGCATAACGCCATGGTTTTTATTCCCCCCAAAACGGGGTAAATTATCCACTCTTTTTTTTTCTTACTGCTTTCCTTTTTTAATGTCATATGCATATAATAATTTCAAATAAATCTTTCTTTTCGTTCTGAAGGCAAAGCTTTTTTTAGCGAAGCTTTCCTAAGATTAAGGTCAGTCCGTCCGTATATAACAGAGTTCTTTTATCGTCAATTAAGGCATGTTTAAATTGTACTATCGATTTAAAACTTTGTATAATAATTTAAGTAGTAGTTAGGTACAATATGTTACCTTCTGTTAACCTATAAAAAGCTTCCCTAAAATGAAAAGTCAGTTCGATCCAGTGGTTAGCAAGATCTTAATGGACAGACAGATAAAATTTCACTGTCACAGACATTAGATATTAGAAATAGAAGATATTAAGAATGATAAAATCACGAAACCTTCATCTATATATCTATTGTTGTATGACCCATTGACTGGCAGACAAAGTTAGTTGTATACTGGATGCTCTCGGAATCTTCACAACAAAAAAATCAGCAATCTAAATTCAATAGCAGCAGAGAAAATCATAAATATGTGAAATCGTAAATAAAGTTACTTGTCCTTCATCTTTGAACACAATTTTTGTTTTGCTAATTCGAAAACTTCCATAATTCTCTGATAATATGGACATACTTACATCAAGACTTGAAAATAGTGAAGCTTCGCTTATAATATAATTGTGCTTTATCGTTCTAGTATACAATATTCTAAAAGCTACTTGAATTAAATATTTATATCATTTTATAAAAAAAAATTTAAAAAGAAAAAATCGTCTTGTTCAAAATGAACACACAAACTTTTTAGTTATTATTATAGACTTGCTACGCTTTTAAATTTATTGAAATGACAATCGAACAATTCTAACATCCCTAAATTATCTATCATTATGATCTGACGTACGGAGGAGCAAACACTAAATATAGAAAAGCATCGCTCTAAAAAAAACATCTTATATTTCCACGAGAGAAAAAACTATTTATGTTACAATAACACTTTTAAAAGGTTTATTTGTCATCAGTTTTATCTGCATTATATTGTAAGCAGTGGTGTACAGAGGGTTTTACCAGGGGGGGGGGGGGAGTCCCAGAAAAATTTGACACCACCCTTGAACCAAATTGAGGAGGATTTATGGGGTGTAATTATATATACAAATAAGGATAACACCATCCATGAATAGCGAAGCACAAAAAAAGTCATGAATGTGAATACGTTCAAGTAGATGTAAAGAGTAACCTTATCTTATTTTGTATGATGACGGACAGACCGACGGTCAACGTGAATTAAGTAATGATGCTCAGAACTATAGAAAAAAATATGTTGATATTTAATTCCCAATAAAAATCCGATTAAAAAAACCAAAGATATAATGAAATATGCAAAAAAGATATGAAAATAGCCAAAAACCTGCTATAAGGTAGTCCAATCGCCACGGATGTTTTCTTAAAACGGCGGAAAAATTAATTTTGATTTTATTAATTACAAAAATTTTAAAAATCGGACTATAAACACCGAAGATGTGGGGAAAATGAAAAGAACCAAAAACCTGCTGAAATAGAAATAGAAGAATAGAAGAATATTCTGAACTCTTTTTTCGTCAAATCTAAGAGAGAACATTTCTAGCAGACAAAAGTATTGTTTACTTTCGACTCAAGCTGATGTGGATTCTTAAAAAATGATAGACTCGCTACTCGATAGTGAGGAAAAATTATTTTTTTTGTGAAAAATCATCCAAAAGAACATTAAAAATCTACAAAAATTAAACAAAATTATATGTTAATAACCCTTTTAAGATTTTATTTCATTTTTGTAAATTTTTTTATTCGATTTTGGAGGAATTTTCACAAAAATAATTTTGCCTCACCAGCGAGTAGCCAGCCTAACTTTTTTTTAAGAATCCACCTTTGTTTCAAGCTTTCAAATTGAAGACGAAATTTTTGGGCAATTAATTATGTTTCCGCAAAGCTTTCTACTAAGAAAATATACTGTTTACAGCTGACTTTTATCTATGTATGAAATGGAAAAAAAACATGCGTTCGTAACAAAATGTGTACGCAATTTTAACCAATGAGATTAAATGTATGTACCAATGCGATTCTCCTATTGGCTCAATCAGACATTACCTCTCTTTCTTAGTACCTTTATTCCTGCTGAAATGTAGTCCGACCGATATGGGTGTATTATAGTTGATTATACTCCTTAAGGATGGAAATATTGTCAAAAAGTTTCAGCCTTCTATCTTTTATAGGAGAGAAGAAAATCATGTTTCTACCTTTGAAAATATAGAGTAGCTTCACAATTAAAAATAAGATACACACTAAGAACATGATATTGTGGTATCCGCCTAGGGTAAATGGCAGACACCAGAGTTCAAAATGACTACGGCAGTGTGAACAGACGTGGACACCTATACTATAGAGAAGCTACGCTTCTCTAGCAATCACTAAATAATAAACAGCATCTATTCAGTTGTTCCTTTATTGAAGGTCTAAGGATTACTAAAGTTGTACAACATAATATAAATACATATGGATTAGGAATAAAGATAGTTAAAGGTAAATCATACAAGTAAAACATAGATAGTTGCAATGGTTAGGTAGATGGCTATCCCTGTCCGGGGAAGGCAGGATAGCCCATGGAACAGCACAATAGGTAGATAAGCATAGAGGGGTTGAGTGGTAGGTCTGGGTACTAAAAAGGGAAGGTTTGATGATTACTGTGACAACAACAGTCTGTGTGGGGGTGATTCTATCAGGTGAGGGAAGGCTTAGATCCTTTATCCTCAGGGCTGAGGTGGTGCTGATAACTTGGTGGTTGAAGGGGAAGGTTCCGGTGCTTAAGAAGGGAGAGGGAGGGGTAACACCCCTCCCTCCATTTGCAGGACAACTGAGAGATGAAATCCATACCGTTATCTGACATATTTTCAGGTGGCTTTACAATTGTAGAATAACAGGATTTAGCTGGGTGCGTAGCATCACTATAATGTCTTGGTTTCTGCATGGCCCAGAGTTGCCGCATACCACAATATAATTATAACTATCGTACTGTCCGATTTTAGAGCTTCGCTTTTATAGATTTTATCATTCTTGGTTTTTTTAAAAATATTTGTACATGATGACAAAAATGCATTGCGGAAATACTGACAGGCCAAAATTGACAAGAATTTTATCTAAAATAGTTAGATATTGAAGGTTGCACTTTACTTATATTTGTATTTTTGACATGATAAGACATTTTATAATAAAATTTTCATTTTGACTTTTTATTAGCGCAGCTACTCTGTAAGTTAGGTATAATGAATAATAACTTGGATGTTGCACCAGATTTTCATGTAGTCTAATAAAGTGATACTCCCAACTGGCGGGTATAGCGATACCCCCAATTTACCCACTTTACCAAATCCTCTCCCCTCATAATGGATGAACGAACTGACCAACAAATTAAGTCAATATCAAAAATGACAAATTTTCCCCTCTCAATATATCCACGTATATATATAGTTATTTATCCCCTCGTATTTTAGATAGCTTTCGGCAAATAGTAAGATGAAAAATTATTTTATTAATTCCAGTTTTGTTATGATTTTATTAATCGTGGAAAACTGTCTATTATACGAAACAGTATATGATTTTTCAGTATGGCTGGAATCTATTCACTTTCAGCGGATATTAATCTGATAAGTAGCCATACTGGAATAATTTTATTTCACATCACATTATTGACATCTTTCCGTGGAGAGTAAAATGAAAAGATCGATTACAGTTTTGTTATCTTCTTCGCAAATTAGAACTGTTCCCAATATTTGTAAAAAATTGCTTAAAAACTTTAGGTAAAATCATTTAATCCTAATAAAGTAGTATAACAATATTTTCCACTAATGTTATACATTTACAGAAGTGGTACTTTTAGTTAATGATTTTAAAACAAATTTATCTTCCATTGTCTTATCCCTTAAAATCTTTTGGATCCTGTTCTATTCATTGACTGCTGTGCTTTTTCTGTGCTGCATTTGGATATTATCATCCAGGTTTATATTTTAATCAATCAAAACTGCAACAGTCTGAGATCTAAAGGGATAAGACAATGAATTGATGTACATTCCAAATGATGATACACAAAATTACCCTTTTTTGTAGATTACAGTTAGTGAATGGAATATATGGATACAAAAAAAATGTGATTATCTCGGCCTCCATTCGAGATACACAGCTGAACCCAGGGTCAACTTTGAATTGGGTCTTTGTATATCAGCCAATACCATCGGATACATTAACACAGTCAAGTCGCTACAAAAGAGAAGAATGCAATTTGCTAGCAGACGAAAAGGTCCCCACCACTGGATCCAGGTAGTTAACTGGATTATATATTTATTATTTAGATAAAAAGTTGCGCCTGTTTATGGGCAAAGTTACCCCCCCCCCTTCTACTCTAACTATTTATCTCGCACACCTGACATAGCAGAAAATGGAACTATTTGTAATACCTTTAGTTATGATGCGATGTCGGGCCGAGATTCGAACATGTTACCTCCCCAACAAAGAGCGGAGAGTTAGGGTCGGACCTTTTTATGTGCTATCATATGGGTTTTGGTGAGACTAAACTAAAAATAGTATTTATTTTATATTTAAGCACAATCTGAAACTCCTATCAGGCAAAGTAACCAAAACAAAAACTTTAGGGGAACATAAGGTTCGCAATACTGAAATAACAACTGAAATCACTAATATTTATTATCAAAAACGGTTTCTAAATAAGCCGAACATGTTTTATTTGCAATAATTATAATAGAAAATTAATCTATAAAAATCAAGATTTTTATGAAAGCTGTTGATAAAGTAGTGTTGCAGTGAAACTTGTTGATGACTCAAGGTGAAGTTGATATGTGAAAGGTTTTCTATTGTAAAGAGTTAATGATGACCTCTAGAGTGCTTACTGTCGCGATAATTAATGATATGATATGTAAGAAAGGCTAGTTTTCGGGTCAGTTGTTCTGAACATCTCTGTCTTCACAGTAGATTTGCCACACAAGCCTTGTGCCTGCTCGATTTTCAATATTTTACCAGCTGGAATTTCGGTTTCAATGGTGAAAGATGTTGCTTCACTCTTGGCCTCAGTGCTGGTTGATTTCCAGTCATAGCCAGTAGAGAAGGTTGCACTGGATGAGGCTTCAAAAATTTCAAAGAATGCAGCTGTTATTGTTGATGTCACTGACACATCAATGTTAAAACCTTGTGATATTTCTGAGGACCACTCTGTTCCGATTTGGTAGTGGTAAGTGAACTTGGTTGATAGTGATGAGCCAGAATTGTCCATGTACGCAACAGAAACCCACTCATCTGATGGAACACAGTCAGGCATATGCATCCTACATTCAACCATATATGAAAAAGCACAGGGAAAAAGAATATTATCATCATAATGACAGTTATGAAACATATCTGTTCCTTCAAAGAATGAGAGAGGTCCTTCAAAGGTCTTAAACTTTCCTTTATAATCGTAATCTTCAAAAACATACAGTTTGCATCCATAATGCACAAAAAATGAACCCATTGGAATTCCATGGCCTGGTGATGAAGTTGCTCTGTGTCTATCTTCTATGTCAAAACCAAAACCATTACAGGCAAGGGAAGGTATTGGACTTCCTCTTTCTATGTAATATCTTACACCATAGAATTTTTTTGAACTAACATCAGCTATTGGCAGATCTGAAAACTCAGGACAACCTTCCCCTTCCCTACAGAAAAATGATATGAAATATGATCAACAAAAATATGTGCAAACAAAAAACAATCTTAAATTGCTTTTTTTTTTAAATTAAACAAATATTTAAGACTATACCTATGCATACATTTTTATTTAAGATTATTGAAATAAAACACATAAAAGGAAAAATGATAACAACACCCATTAGTAGCAAAGAACATAATTAATGAATTGACTAAAAGTGAAGAAACAATCAAAGTAAAAGAAAGAGAAAGAAGGACATAAGAATGAAAACTGAACACTTAGAAAGTAAACTCTAATTGGTTGTTTAATATCATCCCTAAGTGTTCCATTGGTGCCATGTTCATCAATATTCTCAATCTCTGTTCCATTGTTGTTATGCTCATCAATATTATTAATCTCTGTTCCATTGTTGTCATGATCATCAGTATTCTTAATCTCTGTTCCATTGTTGTTATGCTCATCAATATTATTAATCTCTGTTCCATTGTTGTCATGTTCATCAATATTCTCAATCTCTGTTCCATTGTTGCCATGTTCATCAATATTCTCAATCTCTGTTCCATTGTTGTTATGCTCATCCATATTCTTAATCTCTGTGCCATTGTTGTCATGTTCATCAATATTCTCAATCTCTGTTCCATTGTTGTCATGTTCATCAATATTCTCAATCTCTGTGCCATTGTTGTCATGTTCATCAATGTTCTCAATCTCTGTTCTATTGTTGTCATGATCATCAGTATTGTTAATCTCTGGCTCAGCTGACCAATCAATCTAAATGTAACCTATTATATAAGATATGAATTTCAATTACTACTGAACAGATTTGGTTCTCTATTTTAGATATGCTTCATATAGGCTTGATATTTTGGGCTACTATTTCAGATTTAGATTTTAAGCTATTTACAATGTCTATAATGCCTATACCACTTTGAGTACAGAGCTCCAAGCCATAGCTGCTAGAAACAAACAAACAAAAATACAAAAAAATAGTTGAAAACTTGATTGACTCTGGCAATTGGCCCTTCGTGGCCCAAAAAACTGAAATTAATCAAATAGTCTTTTATTTTATATCCGCTGATTAATATGATGTGATTTTAGTTATTTATCACATTGTTTTACAGTCAGCTTTCCGTAAATATTAAAATAAAAACTTTATAACAGTTTTGTTAACATCAAAAGGCCAGAAGCTCAGGCTAACAAAACTGGATTTTTAAAATATTTGTGGAAAACTGTCTGTATTATGATGCTATACATAATTTTTTAAAATTTTTAGCATGACTGAGAACAGGTTCTTATCCAGCGGATATTACATATCAATTTTTTTCAAAGCCATCCTGGAAATAACTTCTTACAATTTAAAAAACATTATTGTCAAAGTTAATTATAAACATGAAAACTCACCATGACATGATAATACATTGCCAAAAAAATTCTTGTCTACAAAATAAAAACATTATCAATCTATAACTCAATATTTTACAGGGCTGATTTGTTAAATGATCAAGCCCTAAAAGTACTGTCTTTTGTACTAATTCAATGATGACATCATCCATGAGTAGTGGAAAGGAAAAAATCATGTATATGAATACAGACATGGACATTTTAAGAGTATTTGTTAAAATCAGGAATATATTTATTCGAGAACAAAATCACGAAACCTTTAATTATCAAACACAAAGTTCCCTTTTAACAACAGGAAATTCCATTGTAATATGGAGGAAAATGTGAAGAAAATAAAAATAGCCAAAATGAAAAACTTGCTTAAAAGCAGTCCGATCACCATGGAGATTTTAAAGTTAATTATGCTTCTATCTTAAATAAGAGCCGAGAAAATCATGTTTCTCCCACTTCGTGACTTACAGACGGACGGACACTTGAAATTATAGAGTAGCTTCTGTACTCAAAAACAAAGAACAACCTTTGAAACTGGCAGTTTTTTGCTGGCTGGCACTGGACGTTCACCAGCATGTGGAAGCTGTTTAGCAATTACAGCAAACCCTTCTATAGCATTTCCACAAGCTATAGCACCAAGAAGGATTGAAAACAACCTCATCCTGCTGGAATCTAAAAGGATAAGACAATTGCTAATAGATTGATATGTATCTCCAATGATGATACACAAAATATTCCTTCTGTCAAAACGTTTGGACACTTATCAAACCAATAAAATATTAATAAAAGTCCCCAAAGTTTCTAAGCTAGCGAATAAGAAAACGTTATTTTCAAACTATGGTGACTAGAGTAATAATCAGCCTATTGTCCCCTTCCTTCCTCGTTGATTTACTCTGATTTGAAAAAGTATTGTTAGATATTAGACAGAAATTTACTTAGGGGGTGAGAAACCATGAGGGGAAGGCAGGTTTTTTCACTTTTAAATTTAAGGGGGATGTTGACACCCCCCTACCGCAAGCAATTAGATTCTTGAATTCTAAAAAATTTATCGAAAAATCTCGATAACCCATAAGATGTGTTTTGTCGAAGATGATTAAAGTCCCTCCATAGATTATGACGTCAAACGATAAAATAACCAATGAGAGGCCAGCATAAATTTCACCATTGGTCAATTACAGTGTATATTGGCCTCTCATTGGCTATTCTATCGTATGACGTCATAATCTGTGGAGGGACTTAGCTTGGGACCCTAGCTAGGAGATACTGAGACCCTCCCCTAATAATTAAAGTCCCTCCACAGATTATGACGTCATACGATAGAATAGCCAATGAATAGCCAATATTGAAAACCCCTCCTTTTCTCTTTTCTGTCCGTGGTAAGGGCGATTTCTCTTAAAGGGGGAGGGGGTGAGGGTATCCTCCTAAAAATGAATAAAAATAGGGCATACAAGAAGTTTCATTGTAATCTTACGTACGACTAGACAAACAGACAGATAGACAGACGGAAATCCTACCACTTTAACATAACGAAATGGATATAGAATATACGTGGATATTATGTCAGGAGAAAAATTGATAACACTTTAAGCTGCTAACATGGAAATTTAATGGTCCGTTCGTTCATCCAGTAAGAGGAGAGTGTATAGGTTAAAGGGGGGATTGTTATTTTATCCAGCTGCAGGTTTCACTTTATTAGAGTACATGATAATCTGGTGTAAGATCCAAGTAATAATAAATCCAATTTTAAGGATTAGATTCCCCCACCCTCCTTCCAAAACAAATTTACCTCAAATATAGCTCTGATATAAGTCGTTTAACAGAAGCTGTAAAAAGTATAAAATGTTAAATAAGTCTAGCTAAACTTTTGACTTAATCAACTAAATCAAACTAAATAAAACTATTTTCAGTATTTTAACAAAGATGAAAACATCGATAAAAGCAAAGCTCTAAAATCATATGGTAAGACAAACGAACATGGATATTTGTAGGATGCCAAAAGTTAATAAGTAGAATAAAGTATAAACATAAGTTTAGTTAACTCGTTGCAAAATTGCGTAAATACAAGATACTGTTTCAGGACACACTTAAAATATTATATCTTGTTGTCCTACGTCAAATCAAGTCACTACCTGATCGTGTTGGAATGTCAGGTCAGATCAAGACCTGGCCCTCTGCCAGGATGGTAGATGCAGAAGATACAACAGTCAGCTCAACATTATATCACTCTATTATCATTGAGTGAGGTGATAAATATACAGAGGTGGACTAACTATCTGAAATATAAATATACTAGCGGCTACGCCCCCTAGAAGCCTCTATGTCGGATATGTCGACCTCATCCCGTTTTATATTTCAGTTTCAAAAGATAAAATAAAAATATTTTTTTTTTTTGGGGGGGGAGGGGGGTAAAGACACCCTTCCCAAATAAAGTTTAAACCCTTTACAGGACCTATAAGAAGCTTCACTATAAAGGAGAACAATATCATTTCAGCGGTTAGCGAGATCCTTCGGGACTGACAAAAAACGCTTACTACTTTATTTAATAGGATATATGTACACAATGAAGATTTGTAAGTTAAATTACAAAGTACATATTATATATGTAACCTTTGATTATCTTGAACAGGACTGTATCTAGTCAGGTAAAAGATCAGATCTTGAATCTTCTTCACAGTAAAACAACACTGAAAAGTGTTTAAGTTGATATTGCGTTAGGAGCCATCGTCCAAAAATCAAACGAATAGAATATTTTATCAAATTATTGTCAAAAAGTAAAAAAAGCGTGTTTTAAAGGAACGTTTGGAGTTTATAGTAACGCTTAAAGAGTTACTACTCGTTCGTGCCTTATTATTAAACGAATCATCATAATAAATTTGAAAAAGGTAGGACAATTCTAGCATACCAAAATTAACGAAAAGGCCAAACTGTGACGTTCGGATGGACAAACAGACAATAATCCTAAAAAATATTTGCTTTTAGAAATGTTATTGATAACAAGTTGACTTCCTTTATTACTAAGCAAACCGGCTGAACGTATTTATTACGTCCGGATAAATTCTTATTTGACAATTGGCCTACCTACAATTAATCGAGAATAACCATAGCTCATTAATGCAGTTATCTCGCTGCACACATAAATGCGCGAAAAAGACTTATTTATGGCGTATTTTCTTCAGTCAAGCTTTTCATGTGCATAATTGGATCTTAAATCATTTATTGGCGTTTTTATGTCGATTATAACGACGTACGTTCAGCCGTTTGGCAGCTAGAATCCTTCAAAATTCATAGATATTTATTGAAATAATTGTTCCCAGAACATTTTACCTTAAACTGCACTAGATCCAAATTTATCATATATTAACTTCTTGCAATTAAATGTTATAAAATAAATCTTTTTTAAATTTTAATTCATATTTTTATTAGATAATTACATTTCATACCATAAAAAATATAGATATGATTTGATTTTTTAAAAATTTAAAAACAAGTCTACTGAAGGTCAGTTGAATTTGAATTGCGAATGTGTACACAGTTTCCTCGGTGTTTCCTCATCCTATCTCAATATTTACTACCAGCTAAAAACTTTTTTTAAAATCTAAATTTGAATGTATAAACGATTTATACATTATACATTCAAAATTTTAATCATAATTTAGATTTTTTTAAGTTTGAAGCTTTTTTAGGTAGGAAACACCGAGGAAATATAAATTTAACTGACCCTACTAAAGCATTACCAGGAAGGGAGAGGACATTGGACTGTAAATTAAAATAGTTACCAGAATTTTATTTTTAATTAACCTTTGGGTAATTTGAAATAAAACGACAACCTAAACTAAAAAAAATTTATACATGGAAGAGGTGATTTTGTATATCATCATTGGGGATGTATATCAATTTAACGTCCATTGTCTAATCCCTAAATATTCCTGTGAATTAAAATTAAAACTGAAACATAATATTTACATAAATTTTAAATTATCACAGATTTCTTTCCTTAACGGCAGTTATGGAATTATGCATTATAAAGGTTTCAAAAAAGCATAAAAATAAATATTTCTTCATCGCATCGTATTATAGACAGCTTTCCGCGGAAATTAAAAGTATAAATTATGCTATTAATTCCAGTTTTGTTCGCCCTGAGGGGCCCAAGGCCCGGGCTTACAACTAATTTTATGATTTTTTATTTTATTATTCGTGAAAAATAGTTTGTAATAGGATACTCTTCATTTTTTCGTATGGCTAAGAACCGGTTCTAATCAAAGCAGGTATTAATCGGTTTAGAAGCCATACTGGTATAAAAATTTAAATGGCACTTTTTATAAGAGTACTACATAAAATATAACACTTTATAAATTTAACTAATTTAAGTCTTTTTATTTTTCTCACTGGCATAAACAAATTTTCACTAAAATCAATAATATCATCTAATTTGCCAAAAAAAATTAGGGTTCTTTCAGTGGCTTGATTAGATTTTTTATTAGACTTCTAAGGCTGTTTCTATAAATTCTTATTTCCAAGATATTATAATAAAATATCAGACTTAGTTATCATGATGATGTGATTTTTTGTTGTTAATAATTTCTAAGGCGGTTTCTATAAACACTAATGTCCATTATATGACAGTACACTTTCGGCCTTTGTTATTATAGTTACTTTGTTGCTCTTATTGACCTTTAGCTGTTTCTGTAAATATTTATTTTTAAATATTACAGTGAAATTTCTGTGCTATACTGTAAAATATTCAAGGCGGTTTCTAAAGATTTGTTTGTCCATTTGTGTGACAGTAGGCGTTAAGCTGACAAAGCCGGGTTTGTATGTTCAATTATGCATCGTCTACAATTACTCCTAACCACTCTGCAACCTTGCACAGTTACTCCTTGCACCTGCAATAAAATAACAACCATTTACCTAGGATTTTTAGTCTGTCCGCACGTCTATATCTTTGACTAGCGGCTACGCCCCTAGAGGCCTCTAGTGGCACTTTAAATGTTTTTTTTTATTTAAAATATCTAATTATTGGTTTATGTTTCGTTGGAGTCTCTTTTTCGAGAGGGGTAATTTTTTTCTAGGGGCGATTTCTCCTGATAGGGTGGTGGTACCCTCCCCCAAAATAGTTATAAACCTTCCCGGGACTTATGAGAAGCTACCCTGTTAAGGAGAACCCGATCGGTTCAGCGGTAAGCGAGATCCTTCGGTACAAACACACAGACAAACACAGAGACATCCTGTTACTTTAGTATAAGGATTAAGGCAATATACAAGAAATCATTCTTAGGTATTTTAAATGTATGTCCTTTTTTGTCATTTACGTTTAATATATAATATCTGAAACAAAAAATTGAGTTATACTAAATTTTAATCGCCCAAAGCGTTAAGTAAGGTAACAACCAACTTTTGATGCACGTTCTTTGTCAAAAAGACCTAACTAAACATAGTAATGATTTGTACCTGTTTTGAGCCAATGCATTTACCCTACAATTAATTTTGCAGATCTGTCATAGCAGCAGTAGGAACAATTTTTAACGTCTTTAGTTTTGACGTGTTGTTGAACCGAGACTTGATCCCATCACCTCGCCGACGACGAGTGGATGCGCTTTGTGTTAGGCGAGGTCACGGGTTGAAAGTGTTACAGATAGAACAAAGGGATAGGCAGATATACAGACAGACAGACAATATTTACCTCTTGTATGTTTAATTGCTGGAGACCTTTGCAGTAATAGGACAAGGCACCAATACCTCAGGACAGAAGGACAGAAAGACAGACAGACGGACAGATAGGCAGTATTTACCTCTTAGTTAGACAAACAGGCATATTGACAGTCAGACAGACAGACAGATAGACAGACAGACATATAGTCAGACAGACAATATTTACCTCTTGTATGTTTAATTGTTGGAGACCTCTACAGTAATAGGACAAGGCACCAATGCCTCGGTCAGTTACCTAAAATTAAAAAAAAAATCAAAATCAAGTTTACGCATCGTATTATAAACAGCTTTTCGCGGATAGTAGATCTAAAAAGTTAACTACAGCCAAGGCCTTTAACACCTAGGGTCTAACAAAACTGGTACTAATGTTATGATTATTTACTATTCATAGAAAATTGTCTATAATACGATACTATACACAGTTTTTTCAGTATAGCTTAGAAAAAGTTCTAATCCAGAGAATATTAATATGTTTCGAAGCCAAACTTTCAATTTTAACTATTTATAAAACCCAGTAAAGTTGGACCGTAAATTAATCTGGTTGGTCCCCAAAAGTTGCCTTTAAAACTTTTCGGAATATATTCAATCTTGATTGGTTGGTAAAAGTACCTATGACTTTCTAATAAAAATGGCTACGCTTGCAAAAATGTACCTAACCTCAACAGAAAGGTATAAAATCGATGGAACGATTCAATTTCTATCATGCCTAGATATTTTCGATTTCGCCCCTAAAAGTTTTTTTTCCTTTATAAAAAATAAAATTTAAAGTGGATGGATCCCTCCCCCACTTCTCCAGTGGCGCTAGAGGCCTCTTGGGGCATAACCGGTAGTCAAAATGTATATTTTACCTGGGAGCAACCCTTGACTGACAACTTCTTCAGGTTGGGACAATTTTCTGACAGATACTGTAGACCATAGTCAGAAACTGGACATTTACCTAAACATATATATAGTATTAAATCCTTATAATAAAGTAACAGGATATTTGTTTGTCTGTCTGTCTCTACCGTAGGATCTCGCTAACTGATGAACCGATCGGGTTCTCCTTTACAGCGTAGCTTCTCATAGATTCTTGGAAATTTTTTTGAGGGGGGGGGGGAGGTTACCACCACTATCCCGCCCCTAGAAAAAAATTACCGCCCCCCATTAAGTGCCCCTAGAGTTCTCTAGGGGCGTAGCCGCTAGTATTTATTTATCCTATTACATTAAGTAGTAAGATTTTTAGTCGGAGCTTAAGATTTCAATTAGGGTTGGGCCGGATATCCGGTGTGGCCTGATATCCGGCCGGATATCCGACCATTTCCAATATCCGGCCGGATACCGGATATTGAAACTATCCGGCCGGATATCCGGCTCTAATATTTTTTATACTTTACACCAAAAATCTTTGCTTTTTAAAATCTTAAATGGCTATAATTTTCTTATTATTGAAGCTAGAAGAACATTTTTTCTGAATAAGTCTAACTTTATGTAAATTTATATAAGTTTTCTAAAGAAATTTTTTTTACTACTTTAATATCTGGTAATTTGGCCGGTTATCCGGCCGGATATCCGGTAATTTGGCCGGATAACCGGATATTTGCCGGATATCCGGCGTTGGCCGGATATCCGGCATTTGAAATTAGCCGGATATCCGGTATCCGGTATCCGGCCAAAAAAGTATCCGGCCCAACCCTAATTTCAATAACTAATGAACCGATTTAGTTCTCCAATTTAGGAAAGATTTCCATAGGTTCCAGGGTGGTTTTTGACTATTTCATTTTTAGATTTAAGTCTTGAGAGTGTTTTAGGCTAATTTTCTGTAAGGATATGGGTAATTTACTAAATCTGGCAAGTAAAACAATTTGTCGTAAAATCTTACAATTGCTGCAAACCAATAATGGATGATTAAACTCAATTCATTTATTTAGATATCTATCTATCTATCTGTCTATTTTTAAAAGCGAAGCTTTTCTAAAATTAGGGTCGGTCCGTTCGTCCGTCCGTCCGAGATAGATAGCTTTTATTCGTTAATTTAGGCATGTTAGAATTGTCCTATCGATTTCAAACTTTGCATGATGATTCCTGTAGTAGTTGGGTACGATTTAGAAAGCGTAGCAACTCTATAATCATTACCAGAATGTCCGTACGTCCATTTTAAACATGTTGATTTTTCTACTTTTTTAACAACAAATTTTCAAGTGTTTTAATTATCCGTTTGATCAGATTTTTGGTATATTGATTCCTGGGACAACAAAGAACAATATTATAAGCGAAGCAACTCTATAATCAAGTCCAAAAATGTAAGTATGTCCATAAACATTATCCTGTTTTTAAGCAGTTTTTCAACAAATTTACCTACAATTTTGATTCGACATTTATACATTTATGTTCCGATTTTTCAGTTTAGATACTATACAAGTGTTAATGTCCGTTTGTCCTACCGTTTCAGTGCTTTGCTTTTATGGATGTTGTCATCCTTGTTCTACAGTATGTCTATCTATCTAACTATCTATTTATCTTATATATCCAAAGATCTAAGCCTGTTACAGAACCTAGCAAGCCACTCTATAGATTAATCTATCTCTCTCTCTATCTATCTACCTATCTTACCTATATCTAAAGATCTAAGCCTATTACAAGACCTAGCAAGCCACTCTATAGATTCATCTATCTATCTATCTACCTATCTTACCTATATCTAAAGATCTAAGCCTGTTACAAGACCTAGCAAGCCACTCTATAGATTCATATATCTATATATCTATCTATCTTACCTATATCTAAAGATCTAAGCCTGTTACAAGACCTAGCAAGCCACTCTATAGATTCATATATCTATATATCTATCTATCTTACCTATATCTAAAGATCTAAGCCTGTTACAAGACCTAGCAAGCCACTCTATAGATTCATATATCTATATATCTATCTATCTTACCTATATAGGGGCGTCGTAGCTCAGTGGTAACGCACTGAGTTACGGTGATGAGAGTTCGAGTTCTAGTCCCCATGTGGAAACTCGAATTTCTCAGTTGAATACATTCACGCAACTTCCCCTGGTTGTGTAAGAAGGGGATTATCGAGTAAGTTTGGATACTTAATAGTCACGTACATAATATCAGTATTACCCTTATCCCAAGCTCCTCTGCGGAGAGCGTCATTCATTACGGTGACTTAATTTGGGACACCTGCCATACTCGGCGAGGGTGAGGTAATAATGAGTAGCTCTCATGAGATAGCGGGTCAAGTCATAATGTGCTTGAACGTGGAGCTTGATAGCCCTAGTGGCTATACAAAAGTGTCTCAGCCTACTCCATGACTACTTAGGTCCAAACCCTAAGAGACTATGGCTAATCAAACAAACAAAATCTTACCTATATCTAAAGATCTAAGCCTGTTACAAGACCTAGCAAGCCACTCTATAGATTCATATATCTATATATCTATCTATCTTACCTATATCTAAAGATCTAAGCCTGTTACAAGACCTAGCAAGCCACTCTATAGATTCATATATCTATATATCTATCTATCTTACCTATATCTAAAGATCTAAGCCTGTTACAAGACCTAGCAAGCCACTCTATAGATTCATATATCTATATATCTATCTATCTTACCTATATCTAAAGATCTAAGCCTGTTACAAGACCTAGCAAGCCACTCTATAGATTCATATATCTATATATCTATCTATCTTACCTATATCTAAAGATCTAAGCCTGTTGCAAGACCTAGCAAGCCACTCTATAGATTCATATATCTATATATCTATCTATCTTACCTATATCTAAAGATCTAAGCCTGTTACAAGACCTAGCAAGCCACTCTATAAATTTCATCTGTCTATCTGTGTCTATCTATCTTACCTATCTCTAAAGATCTAAGACCTAGCAAGCCACTCTACAGATTCATCTATCTATCTATCTCGCTATCTTACCTATATCCAAAGATCTAAGCCTATTACAAGACCTAGCAAGCCACTCTATAGATTCATCTGTGATTTCAGTTAGCCCTCTCAGATTCAAATATCTAAAAAAAAAATATTACGTACTATTAAAATACCTACAAGAATCACAACGTCCATAAGTAGCGAAGTACAAAAAAATCATAGATAGACAAACGAATAATGAGTCACAGAGCAGATATCTAGTCGTCATAAAAAATTATATACGTGGATATTATGCCGAGGGGAAAATTGTCGTCAATTCAGGTTGCTAACATGGATCTCATTTATTGGTCAGTTTGTTTATCCAGTAGGAAAGGAGTGGATGGGCGAAATCATTATGTAAGCCGGCTGTGTGTTTCACTATATTAGATAACATACAAATCTAGTGTAACATTCTAGTAATAATATATCTATGGGACTACCGATCAACGAAATAGATATATCATTTTACATAATTCAGTCGTCTATTTCTAATAGCACCCGAGAAACTCTTCCCCAAAACAACGGACAAATGTACGAACATTTCTCGTTATGTTTAAGAAAGTAAAAATATCTTACCTTAACCTGTAGCAATGGCGTACAAGGGTTCTAATCCCGACATCTGTAATTTTATCACATTTTGCAAGGGAGAGATAGCGCAAAGATGGTCCTAGCCGTCCAATTTCTGTAAGGCTTGTGTCAGTTAACTAAAATATAAATATATGGATAGATAGATATTAATAGATAGAAGGTAAATAGATAATTAGTTAGATATATAATTTGATAATTAAATTATGATTAATGCTAATTTAAAGGTTGTCTGTTTGTCTGTAGCACAAGATCTCGCTTACAGCAGGACCGATGGCGATATTATGATATATGACTTACATTTTCATGGGTGGGTATATCAAGTTCTCAACCCTTCAAAGAAAACAAATATTCGATCCAATAGGGGCGTAACCACACTCCCTATGCATTATTGGATCTTTGCTATAACCTCTGTGAAACTATGAAAAATAGGTAGTGACTGGTACTTAAAGTCTTATAACCACCTTATCTGAGAGAGAGGGATCTAAAGGGGTAAACGAACGGCCGATGAATCGATGTACTTCCCCAAAGATGTTATACAAATTACACCTTTAGTGGTTGAAATTTTTGATACTCAACTTAATGAACCAACCAATCAAAATTCAATAAAATTCCCCACATATATTGAGCTAACGAGCTAACTTGAAATGTCAAATCTTTTAATCCAATAATTTATATCTTGAGACATTAAAAATCTATCATAACATCAATTTATCGTCCATTGTCTTATCCCTTAAGATCCATATTTTGGGCCGAAAAACAGTGATTTATTGACTATACCTGCGTGCAGTCAGAAATGGATAACTCTCTCAGTAGTAGGCAATATGAAGCAACTGATTTTATACCAATATCTGAAGAAAAAGATACATTTTATGATTATTTACATGAAATTATTTCCAGTATGCCTTTGAAGCCGATTAATATTCGCAGGATTAGAACCAGTACTCAGCAATATTAAAATATCATGTAGGTATGTATCGTATTACAGACAAATTTCCATGAAAACTAAACTAAAATGATAAGATTCAAACCAGCTTTGTTAATCCGTGCCTTCGGACCCTAGTGGCTAACACAACTGGGTTTGATCTTGTAATTTTTCATTTTAATATCCAAGGAAAGCTGTCTATAATGCGATAAATATCTTTTAACAATTTTTTAAAACTTTTTTACTTGCAATTTTGTTTAAGCTTATAAATTTATGTTCTGCTTATCAATTTTTGACATACTACAAGTGTTAATGTCCATTTAATATACCTTTAAATGATCGTATCAACCCTATAATTAGA
Organism: Acartia tonsa; assembly: GCF_053477335.1. Taxonomy (NCBI): domain Eukaryota; kingdom Metazoa; phylum Arthropoda; class Copepoda; order Calanoida; family Acartiidae; genus Acartia; species Acartia tonsa. The sequence continues at coordinate 4,127,665 of NC_137269.1, forward strand.
CTTTATATGCCTGTATGTCTTGAATGCATTATACCTGTGACTTGACTACATCTTCTGAGAAATAGATACTGTAGTTGGGGACATGATTCTACTACTAATCTTAAACTTGTATCATCCAATCTAAAATAGATAGATATATAAATAGATGGATAGATAGATGAGGGGATATAATAATGGATAGATAGATATTGAAGTTGGGGACATGATTCTACTACTAATTTTAAACTTGTATCATTCATTCTAAAAGATGCTGTGAGTATTGGTGCAAAAAATATGACGTAACAAAAAAAAATAGCCAATGAGAGGCCACTATAAATTTTACCATTGGTCAATAACGGCCTCTCATTGGCTAATTTTATATGTTACGTCATATTTTTTGCACCAATACTCACAGCATCATTCTAAAATAGATAGATAAATAAATAGATTAATAGATAGATGGGGGGATATAATGATGGATGGATAGATATGTAGTTGAGGACATGATTCTACTACTAATCTTAAACTTGTATCATCCAATCTAAAATAGATAGATAAATAGATGGATAGATGGAGGGATATAATGATGGATGGATAGATATTGTAGTTGGGGACATGATTCTACTACTAATCTTCAACTTGTATCATCCAATCTAAAATAGATAGATAAATAAATAGATGAATAGATGGAGGGATATAATGATGGATGGATAGATATTGTAGTTGGGGACATGATTCTACTACTAATCTTCAACTTGTATCATCCAATCTAAAATAGATAGATAAATAAATAGATGAATAGATGGAGGGATATAATGATGGATGGATAGATATTGTAGTTGGGGACATGATTCTACTACTAATCTTAAACTAGTATCATCCAATCTAAAATAGATAGATAAATAAATAGATGGATAGATGAGGGGATATAATGATGGATGTATAGTGAAGTTGGGGACATGATTCTACTACTAATCTTAAACTTGTATCATTCATTCTAAAATAGATAGATAAATAAATAGATGGAAGATAAAATAATAAACAGACAGATAGATAGATATACTATTTGATAAATAGGTGGATAAATAGATAGATTCCAAAATAAATAGATAGATATATATAAAGATAGATTGGTTGCTAATTAGATAAATAGATAGACTGTTTAATAAATAGATGGTTAGATGAAAGATAGATTGATAAATAGATTGATAAATGGATGGGTGGATGGGCAGATAGATGAAACGTTGGATGTGTGGATGGATGGATAGATAAATTAATGGATAGATTGTTAATATATAGATAAATGGATAGATAGATCAGTAAAAATTATAGATAAATAGTAAGAAAAATAGATTAAAAATAAAGAGAGAAAGATAAATAAATAGATAAACAAATATATATTTATAAAAATAGATAGATGGATCAATATATATCCTTTTACTTACCTAAGACAGTCAGACATATCTAAGTAGTGCAATGACAGCCTAGCTGACGGCTGGTGGACAGCTGCTAGACAGCTGCTGGTAACTGCTGCTGGTTGCTGATAGGGCACCCCTACACCTGAGACTAAACTGCAGCCCGTCACGTCCAGGTGCTCAAGGTTCGAGCATCGGCTTGTTAAATCTAAAATATAAATCTATATATAACTATTTGATTCACCCCTACCCTCAAGGCAAGGATAGGAGGATCAGAAGATTCAAACCACCTCAAGAATGAGAGGAGAGACAGACAGACAGAGAGAGAGAGAAACAGGGAGACAGAGAGAGAGAGACAGAGAGAGAGAGACAAAGAGAGAGAGAGAGAGAGAGAGAGAGAGAGAGAGGGAGACAGAGAGAGATAGAGACAAAGATATATATATATATATATATATATATATATATATATATAGAGAGAGAGAGAGAGAGAGAGAGAGAGAGAGAGAGACAAAGAAAGAGAGACAAAAAGAGAGAGAGAGAGAGACAGAGAGAGAGAGAGGGAGAGAGAGAGAGAGACAGAGAGAGGGAGAGAGAGGGGGGAGAGAGAGACAGAGAAGGAGACAGAGAAATAGAGACCTAGAGAGAGAGAGAGAGAGAGAGAGAGAGAGAGATAGAGAAAGTGAGAGAGAGAGAAAGAGAAAGAGAGAGAGAGAGAGAGAGAGAGAGAAAGAGAGAGAGACAGAGAGACAGAGAGAGAGATATATAGAAAGATAGACAGATAAATAGAGAAAGGGAGAAAGCGATAAATCTGTGTAAGAAGACAGACAGTGAAACAAATGTAAAGGAAAAACAATGCAAACTGTAAATTATGCTTCACCTAAAACTTAGAAAACGTGTTCTACCATTAGTTAGCTCATTATCAAAATTATCCTTACCCAAAAGTCCGCCATTTGTAATCTCCGTGCAATATTGTACATTCAGCTGTTCCAGAGATTTACAGCGGCGAGCTATCAACGCCAGGCCTCGATCCGTTAACCGGCTGCAGCCGTTTAGGACGAAACACTTGACGGTTGTTGCAAGATTCACGCCGTTCTTGGCTACGACCTGTTTAACGGTAGTTTTTTTCATTTTTTATTTATTTCATCAATTTTTTTCTTTCCAACGTCACAACGAAAGAAGGAACCAGTTACCAAATTTTTAAAAAGTTTTTGGTAGATTTGCTACTCTATAACATACTTTGTTTGTCTGTCTGTGTCCGTCCATCAGACTGCAATGTTATTGGGGAAATGTAATTTTATCCACTGGCGAATTATCGTACATGAACATATTCAAATGATATTATTTATATTAAAATTAAATTTTTGCTGGAGCTATCATAGCTGAATAGGGGGATGGTGGGAATCTTTAATTTAGCCAGCTACATAATTCACTTTATTAGAGTTCATGATAATCTGGTGCAAGTAATTATATTTTGATTAATTTATTTATATTTCCTGCCGAATTTACATCTAAACTTGTCCTGTAAGCTATATTAATTAAATATCAAATGAAAAAAAACATTCCTGAAACAGCGTTGAGATGCTTCTATCAATATCGGCGGTGTTGGACGTGATACCGAAACTGTTGGTCCCGCCGCCCGTTAAATTAATCACCCTCCATAGATCCGGCTCCCACGAGAGAAAATAAAAACGGCGGGAAACCCTAAAAATTATTTTAGAAATGAAATAAGTTATTCAATAACACTAAATTTTGCAAAAATAATTATTTACGTCCCTATATATAAACTGATGGCACATCATGAGATTTTTAATTCTAATATTTTCAAAAGCTAAGCTTTTCTATAATTAGGGTGTATCCGTCCGTACGGCCGTCTGGAACGGGTAGCTTTTTTCGTTAATTGTCCTATCGTTTTTAAACTTTGCATGGCGATTCCTTTAGTAGTTAGGTACGATTTAAAAAGAGTAGCAACTCTATAATCATTTCCAGAATGTCCTTACGTCTATTTTAAACACGTTGATTTTTATCATAATTAACATTAAATTTTTATTTGATGTAATAATCCAATTGATCTGATAACTGATTAATTTGACAACAAAGTACAATGTTATAATTGAAGCAACTCTATAATCGAGTCTAAAAATGTAAGTATGTCCTTAAACATTATCCTGTATTTGAACAGCTTTTCACGAAATTCACTTACAATTTTAGGTCGACTTTTATACATTTATATTCAGATTATTCAGTTCTGGCACTCTGCTAATGTTCGTTTGTCCTACCATTTCAGAGGTTCGCTTTTATGTATGTTGTCATCCTTGTTAAGATTTAATTGCAAACCTTGCTGTCCTAACAATCTCTTTACTAGTAAGATACGACAAAATCTTCACCATAATCTCATCCGTCAACATTTCAAACGCATTCTGTCGCGGTGACCGTTGCCCACTGCCCCCGGTCACTCCATGCTGACCGTTTGCATGATGACCGCTACTGCTGCTCGGGTTGGGCCGAAGGTAGATGGGCCGGTCGTAGCGCGTTATCTTGACGTTCGGCATGGCGCGCACGTTCCAGAGGTCGGCGCTGCTCGAGGTGGCGGCTGTTGAAATGGAGGAGAGAGATGTGGTGTCATAGTTGTTACGGGCAGGTGGTAGCGGCGGATGCAGAACCTGATAAATAAGGTGAAATGATAAAAGGGAACAATTAAAAAAAAAACTTTTGGCTGAAGTATCCTGATTGAAGCCATTTTTTTTCGACAAAGCCCAAATTGTGTTAAAATTGTGTCAAAAATGATGATACATGTGACGTAATAAAATGAGGGAGATGAGAGGAGAAGTGGGAAAGAAAACCTCTAAAAAAGAGATGGATAATCCTTCATTCTTATTACGTCAATTGGAACATCTTGACACAATTTGAACACAATTTGGGCTTTGTCATTTTTTACTTTTAATATTATCCAATAGTTCCGCCAAACGATGTAACATTTGTCTCCTGTATTAAGAGATACTTTTACCAGCTTCTTAAAAAATCATTTCAGAAGCTGTTAATCTATAAAACCTATAAAAAATGACGTCATAATGGGCAAATAAAATGTATAATGGTCTGCCAATGGTAATTTAGTCTATGTATTGGCCTATCATTGGTCATTTGTATTTTATGACGTATTTTTTAAAGAACTATAAACAGGTTCTAAAAAAAATTATGAAGCTGGTTAAAGTGTCTCCTAAAAAAGGGGTAAGTCCGTCAGATAAAGAAAGTTCTTAAATTAATTGAGACTTAAATTACTTGAATTTACATAAGTTCTTAACAGTTCTGCACGATATTAAACCGTAGCAACTCTATATCTTTTTTTGAATATTGTCCTTTGAGGATCATTAAGTATAATGTTTCAAGCAAAGCAACTCCATAATTAAGTCTTGAAATGTAAATGTGTCCCAATTAAGTAGCTTTAAAAGAAATTTTGTGTTCAAATGTCAATTTAGATATGGTGTATTTGTAACTTTAGACGCACGTACAAACTATAGACATATAATAGTAGCTAAATAAATAAAATATTTATTTATCGCATCTTATTATAAACAGCTTTCCGCGTATAAAAATGTACAATTATAATATTAAACCCGAAGGCACGGGCTAAAAAAACTGTTTTAATCTAATGATTGTACATTTTCATATTTGTAAAAAACTGTTTATAATACAATGCTATACATAATAATTCACAATGGCTAAGAACCGATTCGAATCCAACAGATATTAATCGGTTTCGAAGCGATAATGGAAACCACTTACCGGTACACGCGGCGGTGGGGGCGGTTCCGACAGCTCTGACGAATTATCCGACCTACTGTAGCAGCTGTCCGCAGAGCTTTGCGTTTTATCGCATTCACCGCCTCCGCCGCTGGTAATCTTGGAGTGCTGCCTGTTCTTAATGCGTTGGCGGTAGGATATTCTCGGCGGGGAAATTGCCCGCAGGTCAGTCAGTTTGGACGCCCTTCACAAATAGATTACTATAGATGTATATTCGGGTAGTTAATTATATGAATCACTATATATAATTTGTACAAAAGGATCTCCCTAACCGCTAAACCGATATTATTCTCCCTTACAGTGTAGCCTCTTCTCATAGGTCCTGAGAAGGTTTAAAGCTATTTTGGTTGAGAAAACCCCCCCCCCCCCCCAATAGAAATTATTAAAAATAAAAAAAATATAGCGAATATTTTTGGTAACCAGCTGATCTTAGCATAGAATAAAAAGAAAACATTTTACGTGCCCCTAGAGGCCTGAAGGCGTAGATTAAATTGTGTGCACTAAAACATTGTTATTTTTTTAATGCTTCAAATTTCCAAAGATAAAAAACAAAATTTATGACTCTTTTCTGTTTTGTTTAAATAAAATTTAATTATATATAGAAATCTATGCCTTGGCATCGCTGCGGCTGTTTTGTTGTTCACCGCCGTTACATCGTTAACTTGATAATACTGGGCATTGGCGGCGTTATACTCCCGCCGATTCAGCTCAAACCGCCGCAGCTCTAGACTGTTAAAGCCTTCCAGCGACGAGTTGCTCATCTCCGAATCTACAAGGGATAACTTCTTTTCGTGGTGATAGTATGGAGGGGGCGGGGCGTCGGGCGAACCGCCGCCGTTATTGTTGTATGAAGGCGGTTGCGGCGGTTTGTTGGTGTACATTGGCGGCGGGCTATTGGAGACGGGTCGAAACAAATGGCTGGTTTGGTTGTGGTTAGACATGGCGGCACGGCGGCGTAGCAATCCTAGAAATAATACATTTTTTCAGGTATAGCTTTAGGGACTTGACAATGGACGATGAATTGAATGATGATGATGATAAACAAAATTGCCCCTTCTGTAGATTAATATCATTAGTTGAATAGTATTAGGTAATGCTAATTTCAAACCAACCAAATAAATTTTAATAAAAGAACACAGTTTTTTTAGTGAATAAGATAACTTGTTAATGGAACTTTTTGTACTAGAGCAATTCTCAGTCAGATTTACCCTCCCTTCCTATAATTAAATCTTTTGAAAATCGACCATTTTATATATTTGGCGTAAGTCTGTCGAACTAAACATCCATCCGAAACGGATAGCTCTATTCTAAAGGAGGACCATAACGGTCCAGGGGTTAGAGATATCCTTCAAGACATATAGACAGACACACACTCATAAATAGACATCCTGTTACTTTAATAAATGGATATTAAGACAAATTTGAATAATACTCCAACAAAAGACGACAAATGCAAAAACATGAAACATTAAATAACTAGATATTTTCATTTTATGTCATCTAGATTCTAGATATACAAATTTGGCGGTTTCAATTAAAGTCCTTTAAAGAGCAGAGAGCCCCTCCGACCCCCCCCCCCCTTTCTTTATTCTTTGAAATAAATTGAAAGTTAAGGGTAAAAGGATAGTTTTTCGTTTACTTTAGCTTAGGTGAGATATTTCTAGATACTGGGTAGGGTAGGACCCCTACGTAAGGTTAAGGCATTGGAAAAAAAACTACCCTGCCCCCCCCCCCCCCCATTGTCTACAATTTTTTTTAAATAAGAGAAATTAACAAAAGATGAAAATCAAACCTGGGCTGGGCTTCGACCATATCCAGGTGGGACTGGGGGCCGTGGGCGAGTCGACACCCCCTGAGGACAGCTGTTTCTGCCTGTTCAACTGCTGCATTGTCGGGCGGGTGGCGGCCTCCCCGAGAAGGGTTAGGGCGGACACCTCGGACATCAGGTTGTCCATTGAGCTACCTAAAAAAGAAATAAAAAAATAAGATAACATTCCAGTAAGGTAGGGGGAAAAACGGCTAGTCCACGAAGTTTTAAAATGCCGTTTTCTTATTAGTTGGCTAACAACTTTCGGGACTTTTATTGTATTTTGATTGGTTGGTTCATTTCTTTTAGGGGAGGGGGGAGAAAGGGGGGTGTCCCACTCCCAATAAAATAGCCTAAAACCAAAAGTGATATTCCCTGTAAAAAAAAGAATCTAATCAGTCCATGGTTTGTGAGATCTTAAGCTTCAGACAGACATCACCATCTAATTTATTCTTATATATAATAGATACTTGATTTTAATTATATTTCTAAAGTTATTTTATACCAACTAAAAACAGCATAGTAGCAAGCTATAAGAGGCTTAAATTTTGTTGTTTTACTTGGGTTTTATAAAACTTAACAAGGATGACAACATCCATAAGTAGCGAAGCACAAAAAATTGTGGAAGGTAATACATAGAAGTAGATTTAAAGTGTATTTATTTAAATCAAGAATAGATTTATTGGAGAAAATAAACACAAAACCTTGTTTTATTTTGTATGATGAAGACGGTTAAAGTAAATTACATACTAGATGCACATAACAATGGGAAAAAATATTTTGAAACTGTTAATGCAAAAAGTTTTAAAATAAGACCAAAAATACCAAAGATATGGGGAAATATGGCAGTTTGGCCGCCATTGTTTCTTTTCTTAAAACGCCAGAAATTTAATTTTAATATCTTTAACTGAAAATGTTTTGAAAATTTGACCATAAACACCAAATATATGTGTAAAAATGTGAAAAATATAAAAGTAGCCAAAAACCTGCAAAAAGGCAGTCTGACTGTCATTGTTGTTTTCTTCAAACTACAGGAAATTTAATTTTGATATCTTTAACTGAAAAATTTTGAAAATCGGACCATAAACACCAAAGATATGGAGAAAAGTGTGAAAAATATAAAAATAGCCAAAAACCTGCAAAAAGGCAGTCTGACTGTCATTGTTGTTTTCTTCAAACGACAGGAAATTTAGTTTTGATATCTATAACTTAAAAAATTTCAAAAATCGGACCATAAACACCAAAGATATGGGGGAAAATGTAAAAAATATAAAAATAGCCAAAAACCTGCAAAAAGGCAGTCTGACCGTCATTGTTGTTTCTTCAAATGACGGGAAATTTAATTTTGATATCTTTAACTGAAAAAATTTTGAAAATCGGACCATAAACACCAAAGATATGGGGAAAATTTGGAAAATATAAAAAATAGCCTAAAACCTGCTAAAAAGCAGTCCGACCGCCATTGATGGTTTACAGTTAATTGTGCTCCTTAATGATGGGAATGTTGTCAAAAAATTTCAGCTCTCTATCTTTTATAGGAGCTGAGAAAATCACGTTTCCCCCAATTCATTAATTACGGACGGACGGACAGACGGACGGACAGACGGACAGACGGACGGACGGACGGACATTGTGAATTATAGAGTAGCTTCGCTACTAAAAACCAAGTTGTTGAGTGAAAGCAATATTAAGCAACGGTATTTTTTTCGTCTAAATATAAAAGTTCCTAAAAACAATCCAAAATAAATAATAAAATAGCTTAATTCTTTAAATACATCTAGTGGCTTCGCCCCTAGAGGCCTCTAAGGGCACTTGAGGTAATAGGGAAAGGGGTAAATCGACCCTTAACTTTCCACTTTAAAATGAATTTTTTATTTCTTGTATGAGAGGTAATTAAAACATCGCTTAAAAGCAGAAACACTATAAATAAAAGGGTTAGATTAAAGGTGTGCATCAATTTCCGCAGAAAATCACATCCGTACAGTGTCAGATATTCACAGGTATCTTAAGGGATAAGACAATGCTGAGCTTTATAAATGACCCCATTTGTAGTTTGGAATTATTGCTAGAAAAGTCACTCTCCGAACCTTCAATTTTAGTTTTGAAGAAAAAGATATAAAAAATGAGGGTTGGACATTTTTTTCTATGGGCTATATTTCTTGGGAGGTAGGTGCCCACCCCCAAAATAGTTACAAACCTTCATAGAACATATGAGAAGCTACTGTGTGAAGAAAAACCATATCAGTTGAGTCAGACAGACAAACATCTTGTTACTTTTACACAAGTATGATACACCTGGGGAAGTAGTCGCACACGTAAATTGAAAACATATAATTAACTTGACGACTTAAGACTTTGAAAAAAAAACTTTCTTTTAATACAACATCTGAAACATAAATTAAACGGTTTCTTTTAATTTTATATGTATACTATTTCTACATATACCAACAAAGAGAGGGGTAGGTTTCTGGTAAAATCCGTAAAGGTTATGTGTTATAAGTAAAAAACAGTAGTAAAACGATAAAAATTCATGTTAACATTTTTAAAAAAATTTTGTCTATAGTTCTTTTCAATAAGAAATACACATATGTAGTGAATATTATCGTTCTATCGTTTAAGCCTTAAAACACACACTTTTACGGATTCTACCAGAAACCTACCCCCCTCTTTCTATAGAATTAAAATTTAAAGTTTGAAAGTCTAGTTTATAGTTAGAAGTCTCTAGGGGCGTAGCTGCTAGAAAATTTAATATGGACGGACGCCTTAATAATTAGATGTTTCCTTTTTTGGACATAGCATTACTTGTTAATTATCGCTTGAAAAAAAGGGAAGGAAAGAAAAAATAGTCTCATATTGTAAAGTAATAAGATGTTTGTATGTGTGTGCAACGTTATGTCAACCAAGAATTCGCAAACGGCCACTTTTCAGCTTATTTTTGGTAGGTTTTTGGCTATTTTCCTACCCTTAACAAAAAAATCCAAGCAATAGTGGGTTCAAATTGATGCTTTAGATACTAATGATTTGTTTTGAGCTTCCTAAAGTAAAAAAAAAAACATGCTTAACGTACGTACGGACGGACAACCCCAAATATAGAGAAGTTTCGCTCCACTGCACTTGAACTTAAAAAGTTCAAATAATAGAATTTAGTATTGACATTGCCTAAATAGTTTTACCAGGGAGGAAGAGGACAGTCGAGTGGAAATTATTCTGGCACCCAAAAGTTTTATGAAGATAATATCTTATTAATTTGCCTAAAAACTTGGATCGAAATTAGCAATGGGGTTATTTTGTATAACAGTATTGGGAATATGCAACAATTATTGTCTTATCCCTTAAGATCCCTGAGTTTTACTAAGTAAACTTAAACATTAAAATTCCATCATGCTTCTTGAGAGGAGTGGGGTTACAATGGTTTTATTTGTTGGCTCAGAAACTTTGGTTACTTTTATTAAATTTTGATTGGTTGGTTCTGCACTAGTATTTTTTTAACTTTACTAGCGGATTCGCCCCTAGCCTCTAGGGGCTTTGCAATTTTAAATTTAAACAAAAATAAGTACCCCCGCTACGTTCTGTTAAAAAAAAAAAATTAAGTACCCTCACTAAGGTGCCCCCAATACTTTCTAATTAAAAAAAAATGGGGGGGGGGGTTGTTTTTGGGGGGGTTCGGGGTGTCCCAACCCCCAAGAAAATAGCCTAAAACCACCACAGGACCAGTAGGAATATACCCTGAAGAGTAGAATTCGATCGGTTCAGTGGTTGCCGAGATCTTAAGGGACAGACAGACGGACAGACATCAAGCTACTTTGTATTATAGATAACCAATTATCTTAACCTACAGACTGGGTAATTTTGTTCACTATCATGGGGTATTTATTAGGGTTGGTCCATTTTCAATATCCAGCAGGATACCGGATATTAAAACTATCCGGTTATCAGATATCCGGCTGATTCCTAAAGCCAGATATCCGGTTATCCAGCCGGATATCCAGTAATTTTCCCATATCCAGCGTTGGCCAGATATCCGGTATCCGGCCAAAAAAGTATCGGACCAACCCTAGTATTTTTATCAATTTATCATCCTTTGTTTTATCAATTAAGATCCTTCCCACATATGAATATAATTATCATTTTTCTATCTATCTATTTATCTATTCATCTACAATAATACTAAGTAGCTTGATGTCTGTTCGTCCGTCTCTTAAGATCTCTTTAACCACTCAACCGATTGTATTCTACTCTTCAGGGAATATACCTACTGGTCCTGTGGTGGTTTTAGGCTATTGTGAGACACCCCCATCCCCCCAAAAAACAAAAACATTTTTAAGATAGTTAATTTAAAATGTTGTGGTTGCAGCACCAGAGGTATTTAATTTTTTAAAAATTACCTGTTGGGTTAAAGCCCCTAGAGGCTAGGAGCGAAGCCGCTAGTTCATCTATATATTATATCTACCTATATATATTAGTTATAAGTCTTAAAATTAAGTCAGTATGTAGTAATAAGTAAGTAACAGTTATCTTTTCTTTTTAACAGCGAAGCATCTTCATAATACATTATCAATTGTTAGGCTTAAAACACAGGCTGCTAAAATGTTTAGTGCCCTAAGAAAATGGGGATAGACATCACAGCTTTTGGCCTACCTTTTCTATTGACGTCATAGTAGAGGGAAAGAGAAAGGGAAGAAAAAAAGGAAAACCTCTAGAAAAGATATGGGGTATAGGGTATTACATGACGTCAATAGAATAGGTAGGCCAAAATCAGTGACATCTATCACGATTTTGCTAGGGCACTATAGCCAGCTACTGCTAAAATGGAAATCCCCTTGTATCTATCCCCTTTGGACAACCTTTTATAACCTAATCTAATTTTTTTTAGAAAAACCATTGACAATACTTTTTCTAAATCTAGATGCTAGGTGCACTTTATTTTTTAATAGGTATGGGGCATAAAAAATAGCAAAAAACATCCCAAGACTGAATGTATAGCCTAATTCAACCCAGGAAGGGATAGGAAAAAGGTAAAACCCCCCAAAACTAAAATTTACTAATAAACTAGACTAAAATCATTTTAGGATCAAAAAGAAGCTTTCTCTAATATGGAGAACTCAATCAGTCTAGTGGTCAGTGGGATCAAAATAAACAGATAGAAAAATAATATAATAGGTTAGGATAAGACGGGTATTTATTTGGCCAGCTTCGACTTTTGTAATGTATACAGCCTTGTTTTTAAGTTATTAATAAGGTTTTGTATTGCTTACATGTCTATATTTAGCTCAAACTTTTAACTAACTGTTTTTATTATTTCTTTTTTCAGCAGTGATCTAAAGGGATAAGACAATGGATGTAGTAATGAACATCCCCAATGAAGATACACAAAATTGCCCCTTTTGTAGATTACTATTATTAATTAAAACGTTTAGACAATCAATTAATTGAACCAACCAATCAAAATTCAATAAAAGTTCTTAAAGGTTGTTAAGCCAACGAAGAAGAAAACGGTATTATAAGACTTTGGGGACAGCCCAATGTCCTTCCCAGATTTTTAGATCGTAAGAGATAAGACAATCCTTATAATAAAGTCAAAGGATGTTTGTCTGTGTGTCTGTTTGTACCGAAGGATCTAGCTAACCGCTGAACCGATCGGGTTCTCCTTAACAGGGTAGCTTTTAACAGGTCCCGGTGAGGTGTAGTATTATTTTGTGGGAGGGTACCACCACCCTCCTAAAAATCGCCCCTAAAAAAATTACCCCCATTGGGGGCGTAGCCGCTAGTGAATGATAAATTAATGTACATCTAAAGTGATGATAAAGAAAATAAATCTTCTGATTGGTTCAAAAGTTTGGATACTTTTAGTTTGAATCCAACAATTAAATAAGTAACTCAAGTTAAACAAAAAAGGAGGGACGGACATTGGACTGTAAATTACACTAGTACCAAAAGTTTTATAATCTTCTGATTGGTTCAACTGTTTGGGCACTGTTAGTTTAAAACTAACAACTAAAATTGAATAAATGTACACCAAGTTGAACAATAAGGGAGGGAGGGGACATTGAATTGTAAATTACACTGGTACCCAAAGGTTTATCATAACGTTATCTTGTTCATTTTCTCAAAAAAACTTTAGATACTTTTATAAATTTTAATTGGTGTCCAAAATTTTTAACCAAAAAATTTTGATCTAAAGAAGGAATAATATTGCTAATTATCATTGGGGATGTATATTAATTTATCGTCCCTTGTCTTATCCCTTAAGACCCCTAGAATCAATAAAGGAAGTGGTGGTATATTATTTAAAAGCATAAAACTATAGATTATACGTGACGACCGTATTAGAATAATATCATTATATCTATCTATCTAGGTATATTATAGTTTTTAAAAACGAAGCTTTTCTATAATTATTGTCGGTCCGGGCGTCACAGACAGTTAGCTCTTTTCATTAATTGAATTAGAATTGTCCTATCGATTTCAATTTTTTTCCAAATGGTTCTTGTAGTATTTAGGTATGATTTAGAAAGCGTAGCAACTCTATAATAGTTACTAGAATGTCCGTGCGTCCATTTTCAGCATGTTAATTTTTAACTTTACAACATTTTTTTTATGTGATAAGATTATCCGATTGATCTGATTTTTGGAATACTAATTCCTAGGACAACAATGTACACTGTTATAAGCGAATCATCCCTATAATCAGATTACAAAAATGTAAGTATGTCCATTAACATTATCCTGTATTTAGGCAGTTTTTCATCCAATTTACTTACAATTTTGTTTAAACTTTTATACATTTATATTCTGGTCATTAAGTCTTGACACTTTACAAGTGTAAATGTTCATTTGTCCTACCGTTTCAGAGCTTCGCTTTTATGAATGTTGTCATTCTTGTTTTTCTATATATATTCCTTAAAGCATGAATCTTAAGGGATAAGACAATCGACTATGAATATATGTTCCCTATGATGATAAACAAGGTTACCCCAATTATAAATGAAAATTATTGGTTGAAAATTCCGGATACCAATCGATCAAAATTCAATAAATGTACCCAAAGTTATCGAGTCAAGGAATGAGTTAACTATTATAAAACTTTGGGTACCTGTGTAAATAAAAATTTCTCTTCTTATTAAATAACAGTTAATTATTCTTTTTTCACCCCACTCCCCCCACCCCCTATTCTATTTTTTAAAAATTAAATAGGGCGCTGGATTTTTTTATTAATTCTTTAGGGGACAAGTTAGGTCAGGAGGTTATATTGGGTAATGGAGCACTGCATTGTTATGCACCGCAGGTCAAGCAGGGTTAGGGTGTGGGGTATGCTCCCCCCCCCCCTTCTTCAATACTTCAAAAATAAGTGATAGGGGGGTTCAATGGTTGAAAGCCACTTTAAGGAAAATCACCTAATATTTATTAATCAATGTCTATTAATGTAAATGAATAGAGGGGCCACGATGTAACTCTAGCCGGGGGGTGGGGTCCCTGTGCCGACTTCCAATTGGATCTTTGAATATCGGCCAATATCAACACAGCCAAGTCGAAACAAAAAAGTAGAAAGCAATTTGCTAGCAGACGAAAAAGGTCCCAACCATGTGGTTGTCTGGGTTATACATCTATACTTATATTTACATTTATTGTCTATATTTCTATCTCTGATAAAATATACACTACGGACGTCTTTAAAATGCCTACATAGAATAATTGCATTTAAAGCGGCAAAGCAAATGACATATAGGCCCCTGGTATTACTCGAAATTAGCGCATATTAAAAATGCTCATTTTATAGAAGCTTAATCAGGGTAGGAGAGAACATTGGGTTGTAAAATACACTGGTACCCAAAGTATTATACGAACGAAGAAATTTTGATTATTGATTGGGTTGTTCGCGCAAACCTTTGGTGACCAAAGCTATAAATAATAAATCTATAAAATGGACAATTATGTTTACTATAAATGGGGGCGTAAATCATTACAATTTTAGGAAAATACAATCCTTATAATTTATGCCGTTTAGGAGGAATATTTTTGTTGTCAATCCAGGTTGCTAATATAGTCCTCAGATATTGGTCAATATGTTCCTCCAATGTCAGGCAAGAGGATTGGGTCGTCATTAAGGGGGGTATCGTTATATTAGCCAGCTGGCAAAATCATTTTATCAGTGTAGGCGAGAATCTCTTAAAGTATCCGCTTATACTATATTCATTTTTATAGGGGCGCTAATTTTGAGATACTTCAATAGGCTTGACTTATAGGGGCCTATGACACCTTATGACATACCCTATCTGGTGTTCCCACATTATTGATCATTTTTGACTAGCCAAAAGTTTAACGCAGATTCAGAAAGTATATATCTTAGTTAGTAAATTGAAACTAACTTTGAAATATAATATAATGATTATAACGCAGACATTTAAAGCTTTATTTAAACGGACAAACAGACATTGTTGTACTTTGTATTTTTAGTTGGTTTGTGAGCTAACTAGGCTTAGCAAAACAATTGTTTATGCTGGATTAGGTATAATATATACGATTCAATATAGATAGATAGATAGATAGACAAAGATATATGGATAGGTAGATCTAAAGGGATAAGTTAATAGCAGTAAATTTATTTGTATCTCCCTTCTTTAGATCACCATTAATTGTTGAAACGTTTGGACACTTAACTAACCAACCAATCACATTAAATAAAGTCCCCAAAGTTGTTAAGCCAACGAATAATAAAACTTTGGGGACTAGTGTAATAAACAGCCAAATGTCCCCTCCCTCTCTGTACATATATAGCTAGACGGATAGATTACTTTAATAACTTAATGTACATATCTATCCAATATGGCTTTGAAACCGATTAATATCCGTTGAAATATAACCGGTTCTCATACATACTGAAAATTCATGTATAGCATCGTATTACAGACAACTTTCTACGAATTAGAAATTAAAAATCCTGAAATAAACAACATTTTTGTTAGCCCGAGCTTTTGCCCCTCGGGGCTAACAAAACTGGTTTTAATCTTATAATTTTAATTTTTATATCCGCTGAAAGCTGTCTATAATACGATGCAATAATTTAAAATATATTTGTATAATATAATATATACATACTTATATGGATATTTCAATAGTGATTTTAATTAAAGATTTTATCATATTTCCAAAAATTAACAAAATTTATCATTAATAAAATAATTACTTCACGTCATGTTAGGTAAGGTTATATTTGGTACTGTATAGTCCCGCAGGGTAAGGGCTATTCCACTATTCCCAATGATAATGAACAAAATTTCCCTTTAGATCCCTAACCCTCATAGCTGTAAAGCTAACAAATGGAGAAACGAGCACGTAAAATGTAATTTATATTCCATTGTCCCCTCCCTCCAAGGATCTAAAGGGATAAGACATTGGCCGATAAATTTATATATGTCACCAATAATTACCCCTTATATACATAGACAACAATTATTGGCTGCAATGCTTGAAAATTGAAAATCAGCTTAATAAACCAACCAATCAAAATTTAATAATAGTTCCCGAAGTTATAGAGCCAACGAATAAGAAAACGTTATTATAAAACTTTGGGGACTAGTGTAATAAACAGCCTCATATCCCCTCCCTCCTTGCACCCCCCCCCCCGCTATCTGATCTATCTGGGTGGTAATTTAGACACCTCAAAAGCCTCATACTGACATTGTAATTTAGAAAGGTATTCCAGTGGGGAATTTCCGTGTACTTTTCCTCCACCGTCCCTTGTCAAAATATGGTTTTGTTATTATGTTTTGTTCTCATTATCCTTATAATAAAGTCAAAGGGTGTATGTCTGTATGTACAGGAGGATCTCACTAACCGCTGAACCGATCGGGTTCTCCTTAACATGGTAGCTTTACATCGGTCCCGGAAAGGTTTATAATTATTTTGGGAGAGGTGACCATCATCCTTCCAAGAGAAATTGCCCTCTAAAAAAATTCCCCCATCCCTCAAAACATCTAATTTAAAAAAAACATAGAATAACAAATGGGGTTGGAACTTGGGGGGGTAGGGGTAGCCGCTGGTTAATAATAAATTACAAGATCTTATTGGACAATTTAGAAAGAGGTGTGGTGGCCGTACAAATAAAAAATTCAAAAACTTTATACTTATTTATAGAAAATTTATTTTTAAAAATATAAGCTTTTCAAATATGCTTTTACATAAACGTTTAAAAGAGGGATGTATATATCCCCCCCCTCGTCTATTTTTTGATTTACAATAAATTTGACAACGCCAAAGAGCTATTATTAATCCATTTTTTCAAGAAAATAGTATTCCCCCCCCCCCCT
The DNA here is from genome assembly GCF_053477335.1 of Acartia tonsa. NCBI lineage: Eukaryota > Metazoa > Arthropoda > Copepoda > Calanoida > Acartiidae > Acartia > Acartia tonsa. Next base: position 4,144,971 of record NC_137269.1, read on the forward strand.
TTCTCCACACAAGTAAATCATAGTGTTATCAAGGTCCTAACTATATATAGTCAAAATTTTTGTTTGTCGCCTTAAGATTCTTCCCATGGAGGAAGGGAACAAATTAAATTTGGGGACTGTAAATTAAACTGTCCCCAAAGTTTATATTTTTTACTTTGGGTACTTTTATTGAATTGTGATTTGTTAGTTTAAAACTAGAAGTGTTCAAACCTTTGAACCAAAAATTTTAACCTTATTGGTTAACCTAATATTTGTTTTAATTAGTGGAGATTCATATCATTTTATCGTCCATTGTCTTATCCCTTAATATAAATCCCAGATAATTCCTAAAGATTTTTCTAATTTAGTACAACAACACAATTTTAATATATATTTTGGTGTAATTATATTAAAACTAATTACTTGTTAAAACCACCCTTGCCTAGGGGCGAAGATTCTTGCAAACAGGCAAATTTTTGAATAATTATTTCATTATTATAATTAAGGGTTTAGTAATTGTTTGAACGAATTACATACTTTCTTAAAGTCCCCAAATTTTTATAATAACGTTTTCTTATTCGTTAATCTTACAACTTTTATTGAATTTTGATTAATTATTTGGTTTATTAAGTTCAGTGTCCAAACGTTTTAACCACTAAGTGTAATCTTCATAAAGGGTTATTTTGTGTATAAAAATTGGAGATAAACATTAATTTATTTGCCATTGTCTTATCCCTTTATATCCCTGAATTTAACCATTTCCCCTTGGAAGTGTACAAACTATAAATGATGTTAGTCCCCCACGATCTTTCATTCGTTGCATTAAACACTTTAGTGTCCAAACATTTCCACCAAAAATTCAATATGGAGGTGTACAAACTATAAAATCTATTGTCTTATCCCTTAAAAACCCTGGTAATTTGTATAGTGCTATCAAGTTGTTTTTCTTAGGAAATGTCCATCAAAAATGGGGCGTTGAGGTATAGATAGCTTGATATATAGTTTGGTAGATAGAAATCAAGATAGATAGCTAACTAGATAGGCAATGAGGTATAAAGGTGGAATTATTGCAATAGATAGACGTTAAAACTGATAGATAGATAGTAAAATAGTAAAAAGTCAAATTGAGATTTTCCCAAAAAATAGGATGGTGAACGTTCTTATTTGATTTTATAAAGAAATTTATATAGATGGATAGTTGGATTGGATGGTAATATACTATGTAGATATAAAGGTGTGTGTAGATGGATAATTAGACTGGTAAATAGTTAGATATTCATAGATGGGTAAATAAATTTACAGATATACATACATCTATATAAAAATAGGTAAATAGAAAGATATTTTGATAGATAGATGTGTAGATAAGTAGATAGATAAAAAGAAAGAAAGATAGATAGATAGATTGATGCATATAATTATTGTCAGTTTTCTAGGGAAATGTCCATCAAAACAGGGGAGTCATTTTTTTGAGGGAGGGGGTGTAAAATTTAACAACCCCACCCAATTAATTTTTAATTGGGTTACATCTTATACGGAGGGATGGGTGTATGGAATATATACATTGATCTCATTCGAGTACAGTACTTTCCAAGATAACAAGGGCATAATTTTGTATGAATTTGGGGACTTTTCTAGAGAAATTGAACATTAAACTATACTGCTTCAGAGTTTTATATAAACTATCTCATTTTCGTTGTCTAAAAACTTTGAGTACCTTCCTTGAAAAAATCCATTTCAAAAAACGTCAAGTTTAAACTTATATAGTCCGTCGATCTGTCGTACCCACCCCCCCCCCCTCATTTTTATAACCACTGAATAGATGCTCTATAACTCTCTTTGTTGGTTTTTCCATCCATGATTTTTATGCCTCGCAACTTATTGTTAAAAATACCTTTATATTTAGAATGTCCAAACATAGATTCTTAAAATTACCTAAAACATAAAATCTATTTTATTAAAAATATTATGAGAAAACCAAACAAATCAAAGCTTCGTGACTATAGGCGTTAAAAGTTGTACTTACTGCTGTTATGTCAGATATGAGTCATTAATAGTAAGAGAAGGGGAAATGCCCTAGCTTAAAAGTATAAAGAAAATTCTTCCATTCAAGGGTCGTGCAATCAAAAGAGATATTAGTAACTTTTGACCCACTATAATATTCAAACTCTATCATGCTTTCAGCCGCCCCCAAAAGTATTTTAAGAACGTACAGACGCACAATAACTAAACATATAAAGAGTAGGCGCGTTAAAAATAAAATGAGGAAATAAAAAATATCCAGAATTCCTTAAATTATTTAAAGCTATAGGAAATAAGTCAATGCAATAGAGATAAAAATAAAAATAGCTGGAATCTAAGGGGTAATACAATGGCCGATAAATTTATGTACATCCCCAATGATGATAAACAAAATTATCCCTTCTGTAGATTGAAATATGTGGGTGAAACGTTTAGACACTAAATTCAACCAATCAACCAATCAAAATTCAATTAAGTCCCCAAAGTTGTTAAGCCAACTAATAAGAAAACGGTATTTTTAAACTTTGGGGACTAGTGTAATAAACAGCCCAATGTCCCCTCCCTCTTGTATATGTAGGCAAAGGCATGTATGGAAGATGATGGAAGTCCCTCCACAGATTATGACGTCATACGATATCATAAAATAGCCTTTGAGAGGCCAGTATAAAATTTATGCTGGCCTCTCATTGGCTATTCTTTTGTATGACGTCTTAATTTGTGGAGGGAATTTATCATCATCGCATGTATGTACATAGATAGATAAAGTAAACATTATAGCATAAAAACCCAAATTTTATTCAAAATAAAATCGGATTAGGAATTCAATTTTGGAAATAGAATTAATTCTAACATGGTGTTCCTCAAATGTTAAAGGGAGGGAGAGGACTTGGACTTTAAATTACACTGGTACCCAAAGTTTTATAACTGCGTTATCTTTTTGTCTGTTGGGTACTTGTTTTCTTCAATTTCTGCCAGGGAGGGAGGGGACATTGGCTAGTAAATTTATTGGTGCTCAAAGTTTTAAAACCACGATTTCTTATTTGTTTGCTGCAAAACTTTGGGAACTTTTATTGTATTTTGAATGATTAGTACCAAAATTATAGTGGCCAAACTTTTCAACAAAAAATTTTTATTTACTACAAGGGTAATTTAATTTATTATCATTGGGAATGAACATAAATTAATCATCCATTGTCTTATCCCTTAAGATCTTTGATCAAGCATAGAGCAATAGCGTAAATAGTAACATGCCTGCTTGCTGTCAATAAGGTGTGGTCCTTGTCACACTAAAGACGTCAAAAAAGGTACCTACTGATGAAAAGTATAGTTAGTGTCATGTATTAGTTAAATCAGTTGGAATTCCTTGGCATGTAAACAGGCACAGTGCATTAAATGACACAGTTAAGACCTTCAAAAGGATCTTGAAATTAAATGGTTAATTGTGTGTTAAACGTTAAAAGCATACCTATTTATAAATTTGTTTCTTCTTGTTTTTTAAATGTTGTGGAATAGTTCCTTTCGTGGCAACAGGCTTAAGGGGCGATTCGTCGTATTTTTAAATGGCTTTTCATGGGTTATTTTAGGTTAGGTTAGGTTATATTGGGTTAGGTGATTGCCCTACAGGGTTAGGCAATTGGCCCCGCAGTGATAGAGCCCCCCGCAGGGGCTAGAAATAGGAGAAAGGCTACTTTGAAAAATACGAAGAATCGCCCCTTAAGGTGCGTTGCCACGAAAGGGACTATACCCAAAATTTGTAAACATAATATTTTTGGGATCATTTCAAATATTTGAGGATTCGACACTGCGAATTTTAAAAGAAAAAAAGTTGACCCTCAAAATTTCACTTTAAAGTGATACTTTTCTAATAGTTTATAGTCCACTAACTCGTAAGCAGTAAGAATTCAAATCCATTAAGTCCCTTCTAACGAGATATTGGCAACTTTTTGCACACATTTTCGCAAACGGCAATTATTTCCTTTATTTGAAGTTTTGGATAATAACATTTTCATAAAAGTTTTCAGTAATAATCATTTAAGATCCATTGTTGAGAAAAAATAACTGAAAAAATGTGTTTCCATGCAAAATAAGATTAAAATCTAATGATTTTAAATATTTGCGATTTAATGGTAAAAAAGAATATTTTTTGCTTTTTGATAGCCTGAATATGTTTAATTTTGTTTTTTTATATAATCTATTCTTTGAAAAGACATGCATATTCTTGCAGATTTAAAAAAAAAAATTAAAAATCAAAAATCGAAATTAATCAAAATTTATCTATAGCCTTTGAAAAATACTTTTGATATTTTTAACCTATATAATCAATAAAATCAATGAAAAATAAAAAAGTTTTATAAAACAAACTTTTGGAAAAGGTTTAAGATAACTTCATAAAATTAGCATTTAAGTAGGATATTTTTCTTGTCTATTTTAGAAATGCAAATTAAACATAGTTAACGAATATTTAATTAGCAAGAATAGTAATAAAATATTTCAATAACTACTTAAACCTTTTTGTGGCTATGTTATTTATTTAAACAGAAAATCTATTTTGTCAGAATTATAAAAATAATGAAATATTTTCAAACAAGCTTGCAAAATAAACGTAATTTTATCAAACTTCCTCACAGTTTTTAGAAGATATTGTTGTAAAATATTAATTATTAAAATAAAATCTTTAATTTACAATGTTTAAAACACCTAAAAGTAAATTCTAAGCAAAATTAGATTTATTCTCTAGATTTAGAGTAACTGCGCTACTTAAAAAAACATCTAGTAATGAAACCTACAGCTGATCAAAAATCAATAGTCATAAATTGGTGGTTTACAGATATCTAAACATATATATACACCTTACAGATTTATTTTTAAGATGGAATGTAAAGTATATTATACGAGATGTCATTTAGTCAAATCTAAAAAAAAATAATTTTCATTAATTCATTAACAAAAAATAATGTTATAAATTTAAACTCACAAAGAGACTATATTTCAATGATATATTCTTTCTGCAATCTGATTCAAAACAAACTTTTTCTCTCGTTCAAGTCAGGGATGAGTTTAGTACCAAAAAAAATAAAACAAGTTGAAATACTTTTGATTTAATTTGATATTATTGTATAATATTTTCTTTTATATATACTTTAAGAAATATATTTATAAAATATTTACCTGTCATAAAGACGACATATAAAAACAACATCCTTATAAGGAAATTAAAATCTATTTTCAAAATTTTCAAATTCATTTTATGCTTAAGAAGGGACGAGAAGGAATTGAAATTCAACATTAACTTGTTATTTTGCTTGTATATTTATCATATTTGTTTACAGTTTATTGGTAAAGTTTGGTAATACTTTATTTCGAGTCTATGCCATTGTGTCGAGTAGAAATAAAGATCAGCAGTTCATAATTAATTATTACTAGAAAGTCCATATGTAAATGTAAACCTTTTTTCCTTTTTATCTCTATCTATTTGATTTTAAAATAGTGATACCTACAACGATTAGGCACAGTAATGGATATAGAATACAATATTAGTATTATAAATTAGAGGCCAAAATTCCCCTATCACAATATTTACGTATTCTATATCCATCGGTACAGTTAGTTACTCTTAAGTGAGTATTAGGTCAATTTATTGGCCATTGTCTTATCCCTTTAGATCCTTGCTTACAAGTATATAAGGGCTATGTACTACACGTTGATGGAAAGGGGCCTTTAACCAAAAGTAACGTTCTTCCCGACCTAAATTCAGGACATACCGGCATATATTCTAAAGAATTATAGAGTGGCTCCGCTACTAAACACTAAAGAATTCTTTTGAGTAAAGTTATTTGTTGGCTATTTCTTAAAATCTTTTGTTACGACTTCCCGTTCACACGTTGGTTACAGGGATAAGCCAATAGGGGACAGGGATATAAAGGGATAAGACAATGGCCGATATATTTAATGTGCATTACCAATGATGATACACAAAATCATCCCGTCTGTAGATTACTATTAGTGCTTGAAACGATTGGACAATGAACTTAATGAACAAACTAATTAAAAGGGATCTAAAGGGATAAGACAATGGCCGATAATTTAATGTACATCACCAATGATGATACACAAAATCATCTCGTCTGTAGATTTATATTAGTGCTTGAAACGGTTGGACAATGAACTTAATAAACCAACTGATCAAAATTCACTAAAGTCACCAAAGTTGTTTAGCCGACTAATAAGACAACGTTATGATAAAACTTGGGGACTTGTGTAATAAAGAGCTCAATGTTCCCTCCCTTCCTGAGATTTTGAATATCAGGGAGGGAGGGGACAATAGGCTGTAGATAAACCGGTACTCACTTTAGACAACGGGAAAGGTCAATTGGTTTGAAAAAAAAAAATAAATAAAGGGGAAATTCGACTGTAAATTACACTGAGCTGGAATTTTAAATGTGTAGCCATTGCCGTTAAAACTACCGTAGCCATAGCCTTGGCCGTAGTCGTAGCCGTAGCCAATTTGATTTAAAGATTGCTATTTGGTTAATAGCTGTACCTCTGGCAGCAGCAACGGCTACACATTTAAAGATCAAGCTCTGATATCAAAGGTTTTTACGAGGTATAAGTCAATAGGCGACAAAAAATTTCATTAAGTTTTTTGGAAATTTGGACATTATATTTATAATACAAAGTAGAATGATGTCTGTCCGTCTGTCCGTCCGTCCGTCTGTCCGTCGGAAGCTTAAGATCTAGGTAACTACAAAACCGATTGGATTCTACTCTTCAGGGTATATACCTACTGGTCCTGTGGTGGTTTTAGGCTATTTTCTTGGGGGGTGGGACACACCCAACCCCCCCCCCCTCAAAACAAAAAATCCCCTCCATTTTTTTTCAGTAAATTTTCTTGGTCCTTTTTTTTGCAGAAGATTTCCTGTGTCCTTTTTTTGCAGAAGATTTCCTGTGTCCTTTTTTTGCAGAAGATTTCCTGTGTCCTTTTTTTGCAGAAGATTTCCTTGGTCCTTTTACGAATTTCACCTTTTTTTTATCACCTCTTGGGGCAAAGCCCCTCGAGGCTAGGGGCAAAGCCGCTAGTAGTTAATAAACCAAACAATCAAGAATGAATACCTAGTAACTGAAGTTTTTTTTTAAAGCAAACAAATGATCTTCAAGTTAAAACAATAAAAGCTATTAACCGTTGCGCCTTGATTGAATAAAAATTCATTTTAAAAAGCGTTTTCATATTTGAGGGTAAACATTAGACATATTGATTATGTCCATAAGGAGCGAAGCAATAACTTTATTAATAAAATATATTCTTTGGAGTGAGGGGGGGGGGAGGGGTTCTCCTTCGATTTTAGCTAGAGAACCCAAGGGCATTATACATTAGAAATGGGAAGCGAGATACTCTAAAGCCAACTATAGTATATTAGGTTTAGTAACAACCAACTCTTTGATTACACGATCGAGAAGTTCTAACAGTGCATGGTAATGAGTTGTGCCTGTCGATAAGCAAAGGCTTTACCCCCTTTTATCACTGTGAGTGTCACGTGTCAGGCATAGTAGCAGTAAGTACATTTTTTAACGTCTCTACTCAATGAATAACCAAATATGACAACTTTTTAGCTTAAAGACGTACGTACATAATCAAATTATAGAATTGCTACGCTACTTGTAATATTGAAGTCAAATTTGGGTTTTAAGTGTTGATTGTTATTATCGATGTTTTGTTTAACGGTTATTTAATCATTAAAGTTTTTCAATAAAAATGTTCATATTAACAAGAATGACATCATCAATAAAAGCAAAGCTCTACAATCAGAAGGAAGGACAAACGAGCAATTATTCTTGTAGAGTGTCAGAACTTAATTTGCAAAATATAAATGTATGTCAAAAAAAAGTATTGCGAAGGCAGGATATTGTTAAAGGACATACTTACATTATTAGTACTTAGTATAGAGTATAAGTTTGCTTCGCATGTAATATCGTTCCTTTTTGTCCAAGGAATCATTATTCAAAAATTCAGATGAGTAGTATAATTATATGTTTTAAAAATTGAAAAAGTAAGAAATCAGCATATTGTAAATGAAAGGAATTTGTAATCAACGTAACTTTCTAGGACGAAGGGACAAACGGACAGACTTTAGTTATAGGAAAGCTGCGCTACTTTCAGCAAATCCCTACTGCTGTGCAAATTTCCGCTAAATAATAGAAAGATATTATCAGGGATCTTAAGGGATAGGACAATAACAGATTAATTGATGTACATCCCCAAATGATAATACGTAAAAATACCCCTTCTATAGATTACAATTAGTGGTTGTAACATTTGGACACTTACCTTAATGTACCAACAAATCAAAATTCAATGGAAGTCAAAATTGTAAAGCCAATGAATAAGAAAACGTAGTTATAAAACTTTGGGGACCAGTGTACTAAACAGTCCAATGTCCTCTCCTCCCCTGATTATTACGGAAACTATCATAAATACCAATTATTACAAACGATAACAACAGTATAATAGGAAAGGGTGTTAACACCCCGCCCACATTTATGTATGTGTGTCTGCTAAGATCACTTAAACGGCCGGACCAAAAAATCCACAATTTTTATGGATTTAAATGGTACTGTGAATTATTTTGCGCATTTCTTTCTTTTTTTCTTTAATGAAAAAAAAAGGGAGGTGGAGTAACCTCCCCCCCCCCCCCCCAACATTATAATAGCCATGACTCAACCTGCCCTTTGTTTCAAATTATATTAGAAAAATTGATTTTTACCTATTTAATAAATCTATTTATGAAAAATGGGTGGAAAAAAAGCACAAAGAAATGAAAAGGACAGTATTTGTGAAAACTTTTTGAAAACCAAAAATATTTTTTTTAATTCGTTTTGAAAACACGTTCTTTAATTCGTTGCCTTGAGGGCTTCCAATCTTGATTAGGTGGTCAAAAAATCAATATCAACCATATAGTCGACGAAAAATTTATAATATTACATCTTCGACTCAGCATTAATGAAAAATCATGTATAGCATCGTAACATAGATAGCTTTCCGCAGATATTAAAATAAAAATTACAAAGATTAAAACCAGTTTTGCTAGCCCCGAAATGCAATAGGCCCGTGCTAACAAAGCTAGTATCAATTTTTGTACCTACATAAACATATTTTGATAGAGGGAGTTGCCTTTTAATGAACATTATTAATTAAAATCCGATCTAAAAACAATAATTTACAGCTATATAACAGCCAAGTAGTAAGCTAACAAGGGCAGAAATTATATTGTTATAATATATTATCAAATCAGGAATATTAAAGAATAAGACAATGGCCGATAAATTGATGTATATACCCAATGATGATACACAATATTTCCCCTTTTGTAGACTACAATGGAAACATTTGGAACCAATCAATAAAAGTCCCCTTTGTTGTTAAGCCAATAAATAAAAACTGTTATTGTAAAACTTTAGGGACTAGTGTAATAAACAGCCCAATGTCCCCTCCCTCCCTGTATTGAACTACCTAAACAAAGTTCTTTAAAGAAAACAAAGAAATCTGAAGATTCTTAAAGAAGTTCGGTTCATCTATAATTTGGAGTTGTTAGTCCGTTCATACCAAAATAAGATTACTTCAAAATACGAAAAATCTGATTTTAAGATCTTAATAAATCCATTTTGAATTTTAAAAATTGAGCTTTTTCAGCAATCTTAAGGGATAAGATTATGGCTGATAAATTATATAAATTCCCAATTGCAATAAACATAATTACCCTTTTTTGAAAAATGAAATAATTCATGGAATATTTGGACTATGCTACTTTGTACCAACCTAAATTAAAATTCCAAAATAAGATTTCAAAGTTTTTAGCCCAAGAATGAGAAAACGTGTTTATAATTCTTTGGGTACTTTAATGTAATAACAGAGCTTTTGTAAACTTCGCTTTTATGGTTGTTGTCATCCTTTTTTTTTCTCTAACCTTGCACATGGAGGGAGGGGACATTGGACTTTTTATTACACTAGTCCCCGAAGCTTAATATTAACGTTCGTTGGTTTAACTACTTTGGGGACTTTTGTTGAGTTTTGATTGGTTGGTTTATTAAATTGAGTGTTCAAACTTTTTAATCACTAATTGTAACTTACTTAAGGAGTAATTTTGTTTAGCATCATTGGGGGGAAGGTGTACATCAGTTAATCGGCCATTGTCTTATCCCTTAAGATCCCCGAACCTTACATCTGTATAAAAGATTTCTCAAATTAATGTATTAATCGTGATTTTAACAGTTCTAAAATAGTACAAAAATATCGATCAAGCCTCCCCTAAAATTGCAACATATTGTAATTTCAAAGTCATTAAATATCTAGATATATTATATATTATATCTAAAACATATTGAAGCTTTTCTTAAAAACACTTAAGAGTCGTCTGTAGCTTTTTAAAACATTGATTCCTAGTACAATTAGGCATTTCTTTCATTGGGCCTTAAAATGTAAGTAAGATAGTTATATATAAATAAACTAGAGTTGGCTCAATATAACTATATCGATATTGGCTAGTTTTCTATAAGTACATATTTATTTATCTATTTTTCAATAAATCAATTTTCCTCCCCCGCCATTACTATCTAAAAGAAAGAAGTAAATATTTATTAATTTAAATGATTTTAAAAAGATTTTTTCAATTATATTTTTTTTCACATTACCATCACCAAAGGGTTAATATTATGCTGTTATGTAATATTTATCCCTGAAATACAGGTTTTTTAAGTTTTTAGTTATGTTTTGTATGATTTGTTTGATATTTTCAGTTTGCGTCTTTTATTCATAGCGAGAGTTTGGTATTATAATCTGGTGTTTCTGTTATGTAAAGAAATACAGATAAGTTTTCATATTATTTTATTCTATTGTTTAAAAAATTGAACTTATTATGCAAGAAATCTATTTAAATATTTTTAAGTACATTGTTTATTTTCGGTTTAAGGCTTTAGTTTTATTAAATAATTGTTTAAATAATTTTCATTTTACTCTAGATATAAAGTTAATATGAATTAAGTATGTAAAATTTTTTGTTATGTATCTGTCCCATGTTTTAATCCTGGGCCATTTTTCAAAAGCTCAACTAATTATTATTAAATCTTATTTCAATTTAGTAATTGATATCTGTTTTGGATTTTGAATATCATGGAAAATTGATACACACAAGATTAAATTGAAATTGTTTTAGGGTTAAAAATTGTCTTACTCGTAGGAAAGCAGAAACGTATATTAGAATAGCAATTTATATTAGTGTCACTTCTTTTGAGTGTAGAGCTGTTTTGTTTCCAGTGTTAGCCGGTTTTACAATATAATGTAATGATTATAAAAATATAGGTTTGGATTAAAATCTACGACATTTGAAATAAAGTTTTTTGTTAGTGGCTACAGTAAAAGAAACACTAGAGTAAGAAATTTACATGCCTGACTAGTAGTCTGTTTATTTTCGATGATTATTATTTTTTTTCAGAATATAAGTTGTTTAAAGATTTTTGTTTTTAACTTTATAAATAAAGAAAGAAATTTTATTTTATTGCTTTTTCTCACATTATTATAGTGCACAAATTCAAATTATTGTTTTGTCTGGTTTTAAATAAATATCTATTAAATGCCTAGAATATCTAGTATGTTGCATCGTATTATAGAAGTTTTCTGCAGATATTTAACTCAAAATTGTAGCAATAGAACCAGTTTCTGTTAGCCACGATATTATACAGCTAATTTAGTCTGTTTTTTTTTAGGCAATAGTAGTACTAAAAGAACAAGGCAAACTGCAAATCTGACAAAGAGTTAAAATGCAGAAGAAACGGCAGCTGAAATTTAAGGTTAGAGAAATAAATTTGTTTGATACGGTTTTGGTCTAAAATAAGTTGTTTATTATTTTTAGTATTATTAGATTATTATTTGTCTTAATTATATAAATAAAATGTTTACATTTTGATTTTAAGACTTATTTCAACTATATAAAATTAAAATTAGTCCAAAATATTCACTTATTGCAATGTGTAAATTGGCTGTAAAGTACTGTCTTAAAAACAGAGGTATAAAAGAAAGAAAATATAGTGCCGTCGAATATAAGTAGTGTACATTTCAACAAGACTAATTCAACATGATCTTTTATTAGAATGCATATTAGTGATAAATGTTGTTATTTGGGGTTAGACTAGTTCAAAATGCGTAAATAATCTAATTATCCTTATTTATTCTGGTTTTAAATAAACTTCTAAGCCATTCTATTTTTGTTATTCTTTTGAAATATCATCTTATCCGATATTAATTGGAATAATTGAAAACTCTAATATTTAGTTATTAAAATATCAGCAGATTCGACATTAATTGAAAGTTGTAATATTATTTGTTAAATGGAATGGATTCGATATTATATAATAAAATATTAACAGATTTAAATTAAAATATCAGCAGATTCGACATTAATTGAAAGTTCAATATTGTTTGTTTAAAGAATGGATTTGAAATTAATTGGGATTATTGAATGTTCTAAAATTATTTGTTTTATGCAAAAGAAAAAAGATTAATTGAAAGTTCAAGCATTATATGTTTTAAGGTATAGAAATACCCAACCGATTTGATAGTTACTTGAATAATTGACAGTTCTATTATTATTTGTTATAACAAATTAAATATAACAGTTTCAATATTAATTGAAACAATTAAGAGTTTTTTTTTAAGTTAAGGAATGGAAACATCCACAGATTTGATATTAATTGGAATAATTTCATGTTCTCATATTATTTGTTTTAAGGAAATAAATAATAACAGATTTGATATTAATTGGAATAATTTCATGTTCTCATATTATTTGTTTTAAGGAATTAAATATCAACAGATTTGATATTAATTGGAATAATTGAAAGTTCTAATAATATTTTTCAAGGAATGGAAACGTCCACAGATTCGGTATTAATTGGATAATTGAAAGTTCTAATATTTTTTTTGTTTTACATAAGTGAAATATCTATAGATTCAATATTATTTGGAATAATTGAAAGTTTTAAGATCTTTTTGTTTTGTTGTTGAAAGCTCTAATATTCTTGGTTTAAATACATGGATATATTAATAAATTAGATGTTAATTGGAATAATTGAATGTTCTAATATTACTTGTTTTAAGGAATGGATATATCAACAGATTTGATATTATTTGGAATAATTCAAGTTCTAATGTTAATTGTTTTGATTAATGGACATATCAAGATATTCTCTTTTATTGGAATAATTGAAAGTTCTAATATTATTTGCTTTAAGGAACGGACATATCAACACAGTCTATTTTTGAAATAATTGAAAGTTCTAATATCATTGGTTTAAGGAATAGACATATCAAGAGATTCTTTATTACTTGGAATAATTAAAGGTTCTAATATTATTTGTTTAAGGAATGGACATATCAACAGATTCGATATTGCTTGGAATAATTGAAAGTTCTAATATTATTTCATTTAAGGAATGGACATATCAAGAGAGCATATATTATTTGGAATAATTAAAAGTTTTAATATTATTTGTTTAAGGAATGGACATATCAACAGATTCGATATTGCTTGGAATAATTGAAAGTTCTCATATTTTTTGTTAAAGGAATGGAAGCATCAACAGATTCGATGGTGCTTAGAATAATTAAAGCCCTAACATTATTTGTTTCAATTAAATGGAAACTTTAACAGATTTGATGTTAATAAAATCGTTCTATTATTAATTATTTTTAGGAATGGGCATATCAACTGATTCTATATTAATTAGAATAATTAAAAGTTCTAAAATTATTTGTTTAAAAAATGGACTTATCAGCAAATAAAATGGAGCTCTATTATTATTTGTTTTAAGTTTTACTTCAACATCAACGGAATTGATATTAGTTAGAATAATTGAAAGTTACAATAATAAATAATAAATGAAACTATCAACAGATTTCATAGTAACTGGAATAATTAAAAGCTTTATTATTATTTGTTTCATAAATAGAAACTTCAAAAGATTTGAGATTTGCAGGAAACATTGACAATTTTTATATTTTATATTTATAGGTTTGATGAATATTGAAGTCATCAACAGGTTTGATGTATATTTAAGTCATCAACAGGTTTGATGTATAGTAAGGTCCTCAACAGGTTTGATGCATATATTGAAGTCATCAACAGGTATGATGCATATATTGAAGTCATTAACAGTTTTGATGTATATATTAAAGTCATTAACAGGTTTGATGCATATATTGAAGTCATAAACAAGTTGGATGCATATTGAAGGCATCAACAGGTTTGATGCAAATATAGAAGTCATCAACAGGTTTGATGCATATATTGAAGTCATCAACAGGTTTGATGTATATATTGAAGTCATCAACAGGTTTGATGTATATTGAAATTATAATCAAGTTTGATGTTTACTTGGGGGGCGAATATAGGTTCGATATGATATGGGCTTGTATGAAAGGTGCCATTTCATACTTTAAGAATATCTATGCCTATTTCTAGGAATTCAAAAAAAATCCTTAAGTAGATTTTGCAATTTTCTGTTTCAATTGAACATATGATAAATGAGATTGACGACAAACCGTTTATTTTAGCCCTTTACAAGACTTTTTTTCCACTATTTTTCTTAAATCAATTTGATTGTTATATTGGCATGCATCTTTAAGATAATTTAAATGTTTATTTGTTTTAATTATATATTATTTTATCACATTTTTAATTTCCATCAAAATATTTTACGCAAGAGTGCCTCAAATATAGCGTCAAGGGTAAATAATACATTTTAAAAAAAAAAAATTTTTTATGAGGATCTGTGATTAATTCCTTATGAAATATTTACCCTAATTACGATACGTAACACGAACATACATACACAAACATGATGCAACTTTTAGCAAAAAAAAATAATATTTGAATTTTTAAATATTTTTTTTAATTAGTGGTTCAGCCCTTACTTTTTCAATGTTCTTTTACAAAATTATTTTATGAAAAATTTATTTGATCAAAAGTAAAAGTTGCAGCATCCAATGTCTGTCAAATCCTTTCCTCTTCATTATGACTATGATTGAACAGAAGCTTTATAATTCAACCTTCAGACACAGCCTTGTGTGATGCAGTGATGTTTGGATTTCTTAGGGAACTACATTGGTTACGCAAAATGACGCAATTCTAACATTGAATTGGATCGGTTTTTGGCTAGAAACAGACTTATACAGATAAATATATCTATGTCTTTAAGTTATTTATAATCTATATAATGACACCTTTGATATGGGCTCATATTATATCGAACCTATATTCGCCCTTTAAGGCATCAACAGGTTTGATGTATATTGAAGTCATCAACAGGTTTGATGTATATTTAAGTCATCAACAGGTTTGATGTATATTAAGGTCCTCAACAGGTTTGATGCATATATTGAAGTCATCAACAGGTATGATGCATATATTGAAGTCATCAACAGGTTTGATTCATATATTGAAGTCATTAACAGGTTTGATGTATATATTGAAGTCATCAATAGGTTTGATGCATTTATTGAAGTCATAAACAAGTTGGATGCATATTGAAGGTATCAACAGGTTTGATGCAAATATAGAAGTCATCAACAGGTTTGATGCATATATTGAAGTTATCAAAAGGTTTGATGTATATATTGAAGTCATCAACAGGTTTGATGTATATTGAAATTATAATCAAGTTTGATGTTTATTTAAGGCATCAACAGGTTTGATGTATATTAAGGTCCTCAACAGGTTTGATGTATATTAAGGTCCTCAACAGGTTTGATGCATATATTGAAGTCATCAACAGGTTTGATGCATATATTGAAGTCATCAACAGGTTTGATGCATATATTGAAGTCATAAACAAGTTGGATGCATATTGAAGGCATCAACAGGTTTGATGCAAATATAGAAGTGATAAACAGGTTTGATGTATATTGAAGTCGTCCAAAGGCTATGTGCAAATTAAAATTCCGAACAGGTTGTATGTAAATGGAAGTCTTCAACAGGGTTTATGTAAATGGAAATTTTCAACAGGGTTAATGGAAGTCATCAACAGGTTTTATGTAATTGGAAGTCCTCAACAGATTCTATGTAAATGGAAGTAATCAACAGGTTTTATTAAAATGAAAGTCTTCAACAAGGTTTAAGTAAATACAGGTTTTATGTAATTGGAAGTACTCAACAGGTTTGATGCAAATTATTATTGAAGTCATCAACAGGTTTGATGCAAATTATTATGGAAGTCATCAACAGGTTTGGTGCAAATTATTATGGAAGTCCTCAACAGGTTTGGTGCAAATTATTATGGAAGTCATCAACAGGTTTGATGCAAATTATTATGGAAGTCCTCAACAGGTTTGATGCAAATTATTATGGAAGTCATCAACAGGTTTGATGCAAATTATTATAGAAGTCAACAACAGGTTTGATGCAAATTATTATGGAAGTGATCAACAAGTTTGATGCAAATTATTATGAAAGCCATCAACAGGTTTTTATGCAAATGAAAATATTGACAGTAAAATATTTTTATTATTATTAAAATAAAGATTTTAAAAGTATCCTTTTTATTTATTTATTTTTTAATAATTTGACTTTGTGATAAAGTTTTTCTGCACATTACCCCCATTTTTTATTTTTATTTTTTTTTTCAAATCCTAAAATGTTCAAAGTAACATGTAATTAAAAATGTTCATTTAAATCAGCCAAGGTTTTGAACATTTTTTTTGTTGTAAGACCAGAATTCTGTTAGATGTTTTCAATGTTGTTTTTGTACTTTGCTTTATATTTGAGAAATATATTTTTTTATAGTTTAATTTGGTTTAAAATTGACATTCTTCATTTTTGACTGGATCGTTTTTATGAGATCCAGAAAATTAGCATAGATTATATTTTTTTCTTCTTGTAATTATGTCTAATCAAAATATTAAGTATATGAATAGGTGTTTCTAATTGATTTGTTTGTTTAAATTTTTTTTTTCTCTGAACTAAAGTTTCTGTATTAGAATAAAGATGTTTTTATTTGTTATCTTTTAGTATTGTTGAATATTTATGTAATTTTTATGAATTTTTCTAATTTAAGATTGACAATTTTTTTAAGGGATTCTGTAGGAATAATGAAATAAAAAGTATACATTCTTTGGGTGGACGGGGAAGATATCTTTTATGTGTCTGGTGTTTAATCATATGAGTATTATTAATATTCTTATTTACCATCCAGCTTTGTTGGGTTTGGACTAATATCTGATTGTTGTTTTATTTTGGGATAGATATTGTATAACATGTGTTATTTAGACTTGGATAAATAATATGCTGTTATGTAATATTTATCCCTGAAATACAGGTTTTTTAAGTTTTTAGTTATGTTTTGTATGATTTGTTTGATATTTTCAGTTTGCGTCTTTTATTCATAGCTTCCCTCCCTTTGTAGTTCACCCACCCTTGTTCGTTGGAATAGTTTTTAAAATTCGTCCATGCATGATATGGTTATTGTCTATTTTAGGGATTTTATTTATGATTTTATGATTTTATTTATGTAATTAATTGTATGGTATTGCAAATTTGTATTTTTCTATTCTCGCTTTTTATGAATAAATGGACTAATATCTGATTGTTGTTTTATTTTGGGATAGATATTGTATAACATGTGTTATTTAGACTTGGATAAATAAGATTAGAATTTTAGTTTTAATATTTGAACACTACGGAAGTGTCGCCACAATCGAATTCTTTTAAAATACAGTTTTCTTAGATTTACTATATTATGACCGTATATTTTTTGTTTATGAAATAAGGATTAAATACTTCAATGTAATTCAAATATCTACATGAAGTAAAAAACTTAATTCATTCCATAAACAAATAGGATAAAGGTCTTATCGCTTTGGTCAATGAGAGTTTAATTAGGATTATTGGAGCACTATGAGTTTTAAACACTTTACCATTGGAAGACTCGAGCTCATTTATAGACGTTTATTTCCTATATAGATCTGTCATGGATCTTGATGCAATAAAGCAGGCTGTTTTGTAAATGTTAAAAATTGGAAGATTTCATTAAATAAAAGTAATCGCAAATATACTTAGTAGATAAAATTATGTCTTATGATTAAAGCCGAATTAAATGAAGGACTGCAAACCTTAAAGATTACTTAAAAATTTGAGAACAAAACAGATGGAGGGGACATTGGCCTGAAAATTACACTGATACTCAAAGTTTTATAACCATTAAAGAGTGTTAGGGGGGGGGTTAATTTGTGGCGTCTCGTGAAACGACATACCAGCAATTTTATTTTGGGTGCTACTCCCCTAGTTTTAGAGATAATTGGGTAAAATCTTTTTGGTAACTTTAAGATTTATGAAAATATTCTTTACCAGTTGATCCCAGAATTGTCCTATCAATTTCAAACTTTATATGGTGATTCCTGTAATAGTTAGGTACGATTTATAAATCGTATCAACTCTATAAGTACGTACGTCAATTTTAAACATGTTGATTTTTTTTACTTTTTTAAAGAACAAATCTTTATGTGATCTAATTATCCTATTAATCTGATTTTTGGTATATTGATTCCTGAGACAACAAAGTATACTATTATAAGCAAAGCAACTCTATATTAAAGTCGAAAAAAATGTAAGTATGTCCATAAAAATTATCCTGTATCAAGCACTTTTAAAACAAATTTACTTACAGGTTTGCTTCCACTCTTATATAACATTTATATTCTGATTATTCAGATCTGTAAATGTCCGTTTATCCTACCGTTTCAGTGCTTCGCTTTTATGGGTGTTGTTATCATTGTTTTAAGAAATCTATTCTAAACCGTTTTGGGTTATTCTTTAATTAATTCAAACACAAAGAAACAAAAAAAAACCCAGAAAATATATTCATATTAAGATCTAAAACGATTAATTGCAATTTTTGTACAGCTTATATTTCTTTATAACAATAGATTTATCATTACTTGGATCTTACACCAGAATATAATGTACTAATAATAAAATGAAACTTGTAGCTGGCTAAAATAACGATTCCTTTATCCACCTCCTCCTGGATGAACGAACTGACCAATAAATGATGTCCATGTTAGCAACCTACGACAATTTGTCCACTATTAAGATAAGAATCATAAAATAAACACTAGTTTTGTTATCCCGCGCCTTCGGACGAATTTATTTTAATATCCGCAGAAAGCTGTCTATAATACGCTAAGATAAATACTAATGTAAGTGTATTTAAAATTTAAAAAAGAAATATTTTTTGGGTTTCTTAATTTATTCTGTTTTTAAGTTCTGTTAGTTGATGTCATAACAAGGTCTAAATATTCATCCAAAAATATTTTCAGGTTATTTTACAATAGTAAGTAGTTAAACCTCGTTGTCCTAGGAATCATTAAACCAAAATTCAGATGGATAAGATAATTATATTGTACAAAAAGTTAAAAAATTAGCATATTTTAAATGAACGTTCTGACTTTCTGGAATGATTATTGAGTTACTATGCTTTCTAAATTGTACCTTTATAGGAACCACCATGCAAAGTTTAAAATTGATAGGACAATTCTGTACTCGACAAAATTTGGATTCTATTGAATACTTAGTAGTAGCTACTTAACTAAAGAGTAAAATGAAATGGAAAAGTATAACATATGTGATTTTATATCTTTTATGTTGTTAAGTCATCTAATTTTATTTCATTTTACAACTTCAAATTTCATTTTTATAAGCGAAGCTTTTTTAAAAATCAAACATTAGTCACAAAAGTTTTATAATAACGTTTTCGTATTAGTTGGCTTAACCACTTTGGGAACTTTCATTAAATTTCGATTGGTTGGTTAATTAAGTTCAGTGTCCAAACATTTCGACAACTTTTTGTAATCTACGGAAGGGACATTTTTGCTTATCAACATTGGGGATATACATAAAATGATCTGCCAATGTCCTATCTCTTTAGACCCCTGCATATGTATCATACAAATTTTTAAAAATATGAAACTTTATACATAGTTGGTTATTGCTAAGGATCTCAGGGGATATGACAATAGACGATAAATTAAAGCACATCCCCAATGATGATAAACTATTTAAATAACCAAAAATATTTGTTGCAAAATGTTGGCACTTATAGTTTGGAACTAAACAATCAATATTTGATAAAAATACCCAGCGTTTGAACACCATTATAGGACCTTGTGCTAAACCTATTTATAAAGTTCTGCTGATGTGATTGACCACCATTATAGGACCTTGTGCTAAACCTATTAATAAAGTTCTGCTGATGTGATCGAACACCATAATAGAACCTTCTGCCAAACCTATTTATAATCTCTCATCAAAGGACGAGGAGAAAATATCTGATTGTCGGCAGTTTCTGAGGTCTTAAAGTGTCACAATGTCACAGTCGAGTATCAATCCGATTGTGCGATCAATCTTAGGAGGGTGGTGGTACTCTCCCCCATTACAGTTATAAACCTTCTCAGGACCTAGGAGAAGTTACCATCCATGTAAAGGAGAACAATAACGGTTCAGCGGTTGGCGAGATCCTTAGGCACAGACAGACGGACAGACAGACATACAAACATCCTGTTACATTATCATAAGGATATTGTAATGCCATGATGCAAAATAAATTCAAAACCCGGACAAAAACTAAGATTACTTTTTCTTTAGCTTATTGTACATAACAATTGTTATGTATATGTGATTTTTAAAAGCGAGGCTTTTCTACAATTAGGGTTGGTTCGTCCGTCCGTATAGCTCTTTTCGTTAAGTTAGGCTTGTTAGAATTGTCCTTTCAATTTCAAACTTTGCATAATGATTCCTATAACAGTTAGGTACGAATTATAAAGCATATCAACTATATGATCGTTACCAGAAAGTTCATACGTCCATTTAAAACATGTTTATTTTTAACTTTTTTAACAACTAATTTCTATGTGATAAAATTTTCCGATTGATCGGATTTTTGGAATACTGATTCTATAACAACAAAGCACAATGTTAAAAACGAAGCATCTCTATAATCAAGTCTTAAAAATGTAAGTATGTCCTTAAACAATATCCTGTTTTTCAACAAATTTAATTACAATTTTGTTTCGACTTTTATAATTTATATTCTGATTATTCAGTTCTGACACTTTACAAGTGTTAATGTTCGTTTGTCCTTCCGTTTCAAAGCTTCGCATTATCAATGTTGTCATCCTTGTTTAGATACATATTGCAACATAAATTAGGATTGAGGCGTCCTTGTCAATAACGCTGCTAAGTAAGAGTACGTCATTGGTTTAAACCATTAAATACCTCCCCTCCCCTAAATATAATTTGTAAGATACATTGTTTTTGCTGCTTTTGAACCGTTTGCATTAAAAATCGTCTAAAATTACTATATGTTAGTAGGGACTCATACTAGAATAGTACAACTCACATCGGTAAAATTCAACCTTTAGTAACTTTATTTTTTACTAGCGGACACGCCCCCTAGAGGCCTCTAGGGGCACTTGAGGTTGGGGAAGGAAAGCCACATTGTTTAGGAGAACGATATCGGTTCAGAATTTTCGATGCAGATAAAAAGACAGAGATACAAAAAGATTTCCTCTTACTTTTGGAAGTGGATACATTTCTCGTCTATTACCCCTCACCCCCCTCTTCTACCCTTAATATGTAAATCATAAGATTGTAATACAAGCTGATTTTTAAAGTTAAAAAGTCAAAGTAGTAAGAAAGCAAAATTTTAAGCTTGCCATGGACAAAATTAACTGTGACAATATGTTGTTTAAAACCTGAGAAACGGCCCTTTAGCGACAACAAAGAAAGTATCATACTGAGCGTAATAATTTTACTATTCTTCAAATATATTTTTGAATAGATAGATTAATTGAGAGATAGGTAGAGAAAGTGCATCTTCCTTTTATTAAAAAGATGTCTATCTGTATGTTTGTACCGCTGAACTAATGAGGGTCTCCTTTACAGTGTAGCTTCTCATAGGTCCTATGAACTATTTTGAGGAAGGGTACCACGATTCATCCAAATTTTTTTTTTTATAACCAAATTTGAAAGTTGGGGAAGGGTCCACTGAGTCCCTCCCCTTAGTAGTTGCCAGTATGTTAAATTGTAATAGGATGTCCTTCTGTTTCTATGTAGTATGTATGTATATAATTCCAGGACATAGTTTTACTATTGTTAGGGAAGTTTATTATTGGTTTGGGGCAGGATTTAGGCTTCTATCCATCATACTATAACATACCTATAAAGTGTAAAAATATAATTAGTTACCATACATTTTCTTAGCAGTGGCGCCCCTAGCTTCTAGAGGCTGTGTATTTGAAGGGTAGGGAAAGGCAGACAAATGGCCTAAAGGAATCTTGAGACTTGAATCTGAATAGAAATTTCAAAATAGCCTAAAACCACCTTTGGATCTTTGTGAAGATTCCCTAAAATTGAGATCTCAATAGATCTAGTAGTTATGGAAAATTTAGGCTTCGGACAAAAAAAAACCTTACTACTTTATACAATAGGTTAAACTATAGCAAGTTTGGAGCCCAAAGAGAGAGTCAGCCTACCCCCCCCCGCCCCCCCCCCTCCCTTCATTAGATTTTTTGAATGAGGTGTCAACCCCCCCCCCCAAAAAAAAAAAAAAAAAAAAAAAAAGATTAAACATTTTTGTCATAAATAATCCTTTACTGACATGAGTAAAAGAAAATCCCACTACAAGCGGTTAAACAAGTCAAACACAAAACCAAGAATTCTTTCAGGAAAAGTTTGACTTAAAAATGAAATATAAAATGTTTCTACTATCAAGATTTCATAAAAAGTACCCAAAGATATTAAGCCAACCAACGAGAAAACTTGTTAAAATGACTTTAGGTACAGGTATTATTTGCAGTCCAATGAACCCTTCCTCCCTGTTAAACGTAAAGTCGGTGCCAAAAATAATTTTTCTTTGATTTCTTTTTAGGGGCTTAGCTCATTTAGTATAATTTTTCATACACTGTTAAGCGTTAAAAGTCGTGGAGACACGGCTGAATATTAATACATTTTTTATATACTAGTGGCTGCGCCCTTACTATATATATGAAGGAATGCAGCAAATTAGCTGAAAACCACTTTAATTCTTAACCTAATTTAGGAACTCATAAAAATTGGCGTAAAGCGATAAAATTGAATTTTTACAATATACCAAATCAACTGAATGTTTAATAAGATAAGTCTAATAGAATATAGATAGATAGATTAGATTTTATAGAGGGAGGATTACCCCCCCCCCCCCCCCCCAAGCAATACATAAACGAATATATATATATAGATTTACATGTAAAGAGATAGGTAGACAGACAGATAGATAGCCGAATAGATAGATTGATAGACTGTCAGATAGATAGAAAGACAGATAGATAGACTGAAAGATATATAGATAAATAGACTCAAAGATAGATAGATCGATAGACAGACAGATAGATAAACAAACAGATAGATAGATTGAAGGATAGATAGACAAACAGATAGATAGATTGAAGGATAGATAGACAAACAGATAGATAGATTGAAGGATAGATAGATAGGTAGGCAGACAGATAGATAGACAGGTAAAAAGCCTGACATTTAGATAGACTTATAGATAGATAAACTTACAGAAAGATAGAATGACGGATATAGATTGATTGACATATAGATAGACCGACAGATAGATAGGCTTACAGATAGACAGAAAGATAGAATGACAGATAGATAGATAGATAGACATATAGATAGACTGAAGGATAGATAGACAGATAGATAGACTGACAGATAGGTAGACTGATAAATAGACAGATAGATAGACAGACAGATAGATAGACAGAAAGATTGAAAATCTCGTGAAAAGAAATTTTGGCATGACACGTCTAGCAATATTTCATCAATAGATTTGAATATCCAGGGATAAAGACAATATTCGATAAACTGACGTAAAGATAATAATAAAAAAAATTAACCCTTTGTAGATAAAAATAGGGGGTGGAAAAGTTTGGACACTGTTCATTTTGTACAAAACAATTAAGAATGATAAATCCCAATAGTATTTAGACAAAACTTTGGGTACCAGCATTTTTTTTTCAATTTGTCAATGAGGGAGGGGATATTAGAGATAAATTATATTGGGACCCAAAGTTTTAACACCACATTTTCTTTTTCGTTCGCACGAAAACTTAAAATGCATTTTAATTGGTTGGTTCCCAACTAGTAGTGTCAAAACTTTTCAACCAATAATTGTAATCCTTAATTTATCATCATTAAAGATGAATTTCAATTTATCGTCTATTGTCTTATCCCTTAAGATCCCTGAATTTTATAATGTTTGTTACTCCTTAATTGTTAATAGTTAAAATTTTGTCCGTACGTCTGTCTGATTCGTTGAGCTTCGATTTTGTGGGTGTTGTCATCCTTGTTTACAATAATGGATATAAGATATTCATGGATATTTTGTCAGGGGAAGTTTGTCGTCAATTTAGCTTGCTAAAAAGGAACTCATTTAATGGTCAGTGTATTCATCTAATAGAAGGGATGAATGGGATATTATTATATTATCCAGCTGCAAATCATCACTTTATTAGAGTAAGTTAAAAATCTGGTTCAACATCCGAGTAATGATATATCCATTATACCAACACAAAGTTTGCTATTCAATTCATGTGATTATACAAATCCAATAGATCTAAATCATTTTACTTTCAAAAGAGAAAATTTCTCGAGGGAAAGGTATTTAGAAAAATACACAATATCCAAACACATAGACATGACAAAATCCTTGTAAAAGTAACAGGACGTCCGTCTGTATGTGTATCTATCAGTCTGCCTGTGCCGAAAGATCTCGCTAACCGCTAGACAGATATGTTTCTCCTGTACAAGGGAGCTTTTCATGGGTGTTGGGATGTTTTATAATTATTTGGGGAGGGTACCATAAAAATTACTTTTTTCTGTTTAAAACTAGAATCAAATTGGGAGGTTGACTGTTTATCTTCAAAACATAAATCCCTCTCAATGTCAAGCTTAGCAGGGGAGTGAAGATTAAAATTTCTACACTATTCATAGGCTGGGAGGGAGGGGACATTGGGTTGATTATTACACTGGTCCCCAAAGTTTTATAATCATGTTTTCTTGTCAGTTTACTTAACAACTTTGGGTACTAGTTGAGTGGTTAAACGTTCAAACTACTTTTTTTCAATCTACAAAAGGAGTAATTTTGTGTATCATCATGGGGATGTACATTAATTTATCAGACATTGTCTTATCCCTTTATATCCCTGATTCATAGTTCACACATACCTAGTATTCCGAAAATCCACAATAGCCATTAAATAAATGCTAAGGTCCTAGCATCTAAAGGCTCTGCATTCGAAATTTGCAAAAATGGTCTAAAACCATCCTAAACTATAAAACTAAACAGTTGAAATCGTAAGCTTCTACTACTTTATAAATACTAGCTGCTTCGCTAATGGCTTGTGAAATGGTGATAAAATTTTTATAAAAAAGGATGACAACATCCTCAAAAGCGAAGCTCTGAAACGGTGAACAAACGAAGAGTTATACTTGTAAAGTATCAGAACTGAATAATCAGAATATAAATGTACAGTGTGTTTTTTTTTATGAGAACTTTTTTGAAAGCAATTTTACCCCACTTATAGTTATCAGAATTTAATGATTAATGGCTTATTTTCTTTGTTTTTATAACCATTTATAGAACATCAAACAAATATTTCATTTTTTATTTAAAAAGTACAGTAAAATAAAAAATTCAAAACTTAGGTGTCAACATCTGAAAAAGGTTTTAGCGCATTTTTATTAAGCTCAAATCTTTACCCTTTGCAAGAAAAAAAATTGGATTTTCAGTATTCCACTTTGGGGGGTCAGTACTCCCTCCCTGGTTGATATATGGCCTTCAAACTTTCATATGTTCTAGTACATGTCCCCAAAAGTATCTGTATCAATTTTTAACTCTGTATCTAAACTTTGAAGCGTTTTTCAGTCATTCTTGCAAAGGGTAGAAGATTTGAGCATGAGAAAAATGCGCTAAAATTATTTTTATATGTTGACACCTAGGTTTTGAATTTTTGATTTTACTATACTTTTTTAATAAAAACTAAAATATTTTTTTTGATGTTCTATAAATGGTTATAAAAAACGAAGAAAATAAGCCATTAATCATTAAATTCTGATAACTATAAGTGGGGTAAAATTGCTTTCAAAAAAGTTCTCATAAAAAACACACTGTATTTGTTGAAAAACTGTTTAAATACAGGATATAGTTTAAGAACATACTTACATTTTTATTTTTAGGATATATTATAGATATGCTTCGATTAAAACATTGTACTGTGTTGTCCAACTAATCAGTATTACAATAATAAGATTAATTTGATAATTAGTTTTTTTAAAAGTTAAAAATCATCATGTTTAAAATGGTAGTAGGGACATCCAAGTAACAATTATATAGTTGCTGAGAGTTCTAAATCGTACCTAACTACTACAGGAATTACCATGCAAAGTTTGGAATCGATAGGACAATTTTAACATGTTTAAATTAACGAAAAGAGCTAGCTGTCCGTGACGTACGGACGGACGGACTAATTATAGAAAGTAAAAAAGCTCGTGGGGGGGGGGGGTTCTTTTGATAGAATTGAGATAACCTCTCAAAAACAGTTATAAACCTTCCCTGGGTTTCATGTGAACCATACCGATCCACAGCGGTTAGTGAGATCTTTTTGTGCAGACAAACAGACATCCTTTTACTTTTATGTAGGGATTTAAATACAAAAAGTCTTTATTTTTCAAACACTGTATTATGCATTACTTGAAAGTTTAGGTCGCTTTCATGTTGAATTTGGCATGCTTTTCAAATTTTCAAAGGCGGCTTCTAAGGTCTTAAAATCACATAGAAAACTTAAACCCAAAGTAAGGCTAAATCATATTGTAATATTGAGTTTTTAATATCTCTAAAAAATCTTATTTAGAGAAAGCTAGCAACACTTATTTTAGAAGTTTATTATGGTCTAAAATTTAATATTTTTAAAAGTAAATAAAGTTTTTTTCATAATATTGTTTTATTTCTTGATAAAATGTTGATTCAAAATTAGAACGGAGGGACGGATGGAGGCTCCGGCGTGGTTTATCAACAAACAAGCATTTGAAGAGAAAACAAGGATAACAACATCCATAAAAGCGAAGCACTGAAACGGTAGGACAAACGTACATTAACACTTTTATAGTGTCAGAACTGAATAAATGTATAAGAATCGGAGCAAAATTGTAAGTAAATTTGTTGAAAAACTGCTTGATACAGAAAATGTTTATGGACATAATTACATTTGTAGGACTTGTTTATAGAGTTGCTTTGCTTATAACATTATATACTTTGTTGTCCCAGGAATCAACATACTAAAAATCAGATCAATCAGATGATTAAATCACATAAAAATTTGTTGTTAAAAAAGTAAAAAAAATCAACATGTTTAAAATGGACGTACGGACACTCTTGTTATGATTATAGAGTTGCTACGCTTTCTAAATCGTACCTAACTACTAAAGGAATCACCATGCAAAGTTTGAAATCGATAGGACAATTCTAACATCCCTAAATTAACGAAAAAATCTATTCGTTTGTGACGGACGGACGGACCTACCCTAATTATAGAAAAGCTTCGCTTTTATAAAGGGAGGTAGGGAATTTCTACTGGTAGACAAAAGCGATTTACCCAGAGATCTTAAGGGATAAGACAATGGTAAATGATTTATTTTCTTCCCAAATGATGATAAACAAAATTACCCCTTCTGTAGATTGAATTTATTGGTTGAAAAGTTTGGAAACTGTTATATAAGAACCAACAACTCAAAATTCAATAGAAGTACCCAAAGTTTTAATTAACGTATAAGATAGCATTACTAAAACTTTGGGTACCATTGCATTTTACAGTCCACTGTCCCCTCCCTTCCTAGATTTACCCACATTTAAAAAAAGCCAAAAGGGCTAAAATAGTCTGGGCAGTGTTTGACCCTCAAGCAAAAAAAAAAGTAAAAAATGTTTTTAAAATCCTGTAAATGAATAAAAGCAAATGTTTTTAAAAGTTAATTATTGATATCATACTTTTAGAGAAGCTTCACAGTCTTAGGGATGTTTGAGGCTATTTTTTTTTAGATGTAAGTTTTGTAATAGTAGATAAAGGAAATATTAGAATCGTCATATCAATTTTGATCCATATAAGGAGATTTCTATGATAAAAAGGAAAACCTTTACGACAAAGTTTCTAGGAAGAATTGTTTAAATTCACAGTTAACATACATTCTATGTTCGTTTGTCCTTTTATAAAAAAAAATGGAAACGTTTAACAATGTAAAAGTGTATTTTTTGCTTAATTAATAGAACACTAATTCTATTCATTGACAAAACGAGTAAAAAGAGAGAGAGAAAAAAACGCTTTGGTATGTCTGAATGACCTAAAAGAATGCATCCCTTTTTTAGGAGCGAAGCTATTCGATAATTGAATTCTGTACGTCTGTCTCCAAAAGTACATATTTGTCTGTAAACTAAGTCGAAATAATTAATAGTTATTT
The DNA here is from genome assembly GCF_053477335.1 of Acartia tonsa. Lineage (NCBI taxonomy): Eukaryota > Metazoa > Arthropoda > Copepoda > Calanoida > Acartiidae > Acartia > Acartia tonsa. Next base: position 4,173,563 of record NC_137269.1, read on the forward strand.
CTCGCATTGTATTATAAAGACCTTTCCGCGGATATAGAATGTACAATTATAAGATTAAAACCAGTTTTTTTAAAGCCACAAGGTGGATGAGAACCAATTCTTATCCACCGGATTCGAATGAATACGAGAAAAAAAAACATTTATATACCTATCTCAGGGAAGAATGGACATATGGCCAGTAAATTATTTTAGTCCGGGATTAGTAGTCCCCAAAGTTTTATAAACACGTTCTTTGTTTTAAAAACTTTGGGTACTTTTATTAGACATTAATTGGGGAGTGCGAACTAATAGTGGCCAAACTTTATCACTTATAATTTAAATCTACCGAATGGGTAATTTTGTTAATCATGATTTGGGTAACAATTAATAACATAATGATGTAAAAAAATCAGTTAGGTATTAACTACGATACTAAAAAATATTATTTTCAAATACAGGTTGTTTTGATCTTTATAATAGTTATTTGTCGCATCGTATTACAGGCAACTTTCCACGGATATCAAACAGAAAATTTAAAAGATTAAAACTAGTTTTGTAACCCTGCGAGGAGCCGAAGGTCTAGGATAACAAAACTGGTATTAGTTTTATGATTTTTATTTTAATAACCGTGGAAAATTGTCTGCCAACCGATGCTTTATATGATTTTTTAGTACTTAGTAGGGCTGAGAATGGGTTCTAATCAAGCGGATATTAATCGGTTTCGAAGCCATACCAGAAAAAGATAAAATCTGTTTTGGATTTTTTCATTCTTGCTTTTTATAGCTATAAAAGTAATGGGTAATGTATGTAAAGTAAAATATACTTCAACTTTGGAATAATGAATTAAAACAAGGATGACAACATCCTTAATTTAATATTTTTATTTTAGGGAAGGTACATTGAAATGTTAATCATAAGTTGGTACTAACCGAAAGATTTATTTACACGTTATATAATTCTTTAAAATAACCTTTATTAAATCTTGATTAGGCTGTAAAAACAAGCAGATTCAATTTCCAAATATTTAGTCAAGAATTTTAATGGTTAATTTTGTTTAACATACTTGGGATTGTATATCAACTTGTCGTCCACCGTCTTTTCCATTAAGATCCCTAACATGTATACATTTAGAACTTTTATCATGTGGTATAATAAATAAATCTATATTTAAAAATAAGTAACACTTATATAAAAGTAACAGGATATCTGTGTGTGTATACCAATGTTTAACCGCTGAAATGATACGTCTTTCCTTTACAGTGTATCTTCTCAAAGGTCTTGGTAAGGTTTATAACTATTTTAGGGGTAGGTACCATCACCATTCTCCAAAAAGAAATCGCCTCTAGAATAAAATGCCCCCCCCCCCCCCAAACAAATTGTTATATATTAAAAACTAGAATACAAAGTGGGAGAGGGTCGAATTCCCCTCCCCCACTCTATATTGATTTTGTACTCAAATTTTAGAAGATTTTTAAATGTATAATTTTTGAAAAAGTTTAGAACGTTTTACTTGAGAGATGTCGCATTAGGACGTTTGTCCCTTTGGGAGGTTTGTCGCATTAGGAGGTTTGTCGGTGTACCATAATAAATAAAAGATCTTGAGCCAGCCAACCAATCTCAGAACGAGTTTAGTATACTTTGGGAACTAGTATAATTTACATTCCAATGACCCCTCCCTCCCTAAACTTACCCTTAATCAATTATAACTATGTTGATGGATCTCAAAAATTTTTAAAAGCAAAGCTTTTCTATAATCAGGGTAGGTTCGTCCGTACGTCCGTCCGTCCGAGACAGATAGCATGTTAATTTAGGCATGTTAGAATTGTCTAATCGATTTCAAACTTTTCATGGTGATTCCTGTAGTAGTTACGTACGATTTAGAAAGCGTAGCAACTCTATAATCATTACTAGAATGTCCGTACGTCCATTTTAAACATGTTGATTTTTCTACTTTTAAAAAAAAAATTATGTGATTTAATCATTTTTTAAGGGATTTTATTATCCGTTTGATCTGATTTTTGGTATATTGATTTCTGGGACTACAAAGTACAATATTATAAGCGAAGCTACTCTAGAATTAAGTCCTAAAAATGTAAGTATGTCCATAAACATTAACATTGTTTTTTTTTACAAATTTACTTACAATTTTGCTTCGACTCTTATACATTTATATTCTGATTATTCAGTTTTGACACTATACAAGTTAATGTCCGTTTGTCCTATCGTTTCAGTGCTTTGCTTTTATGGATGTTGTCATCCTCATTTTTTAATAATAATTCATAAATGTAATAAATTGTAAGTCTTTTAAAAATTACCTTTCTAAATTGCTATTTGACGATATATCTTTCTTTTTTCGTTAAAATCACTTTTTTTTCTTTATTAACAAAAGTCACTAATTTCTACATGTTTTATCTATATTAATGTAATTATTTTAACTTTACCAATTCTTAATTTCTAATAGGTTTTTATCACTATCTAAATTTGTTTCTTTTCAATTTCATTATTTTTCAATAATTTCTCACATTTTAAAATAAAATTGTTCAGAAAAAATTATCCAGGAAATTTTAACTAAATAATCCGCGAAAATTTAACCTAAAAAAAATCCACGTAAAATTGGAGATTATGACGCCCCACTTTGACATAAAGAGGTTGGGCACTAACTAAGCACATAGGGCTCTGAAATGAAGAATCCTAAGGCCATGAAATGAATTAAAAATTACAGTAGGGCTGAAGTATTAAAACTTAATACCTCTATTGTAATTATATTTTAATTTCAGCTTTGAAACCTGCCTGAGATGGAATGGGTCGAAACAATTGAGATAGTAAAAAAACAAAAATTTTATAGATAATTGCTTTATAGTAAAAACTAACTACTATACTTTTAAAGAAAAACTGTAAAAAAAAACACTTTTATTCATTAAAGTATTTTTTAGATATTCTTTAGGTTTTGAGTATTTTTCTAGTTTTTTTTTATTACGTCAATTTTGAATTCTTTAGGTGGTTGAGGTAGATGGGCTAATTCTTTAAAAAGAGACAGTGCTAAAGGTATTCTTTGAATAAAAGTAAGAGAATGTTTGTGTGTGTGTGTGTATGTGACTGTCTGTAACTATTAATCTCGCTAACCGCTGGACCGATATGGTTCTCCTGAGCAGTGAAGAATCGCATAGGTCCTGCAAAAGTTTATAACTAATATGGAAGGGTACCACCACACTCCGCAGAGAAATCACCTCCAGAAAAAAATAATCACCACCCCAATGAAATAAAATCTTATAATTCCTAAAAATAAATTGTGGGGGAAAGGCTAATCTCCTCCTCCCCCACCCCCCCCTAATGAAATGTAGCCAATAGTTTAATTAATAAAGTAGTAAGATTTGTCTTTTGTATATATGTCTTTTTAGATCCCATAAACAGTTGAGCTTCTCATGCTACATTTTTCAAGGAAGATTAATATTAGTCCATGGCTGGTTTTATGCTATTTATTTGGAGGGGTTTTCTCATCCTTAAACAAACACATGTAGAATTTTACAAATATAATATTATATATGTCCTAAAAGATCTCGCAAATTGCTGAAACATACAGAAATATCAAAATTTGTAAAGCCACTATCCCTTTATATTTAAGCACCATAGGAATAAAAGAATGGGGAAGGAGTAAAGGGGGAGGGGAAGAAGAAAAGGTGTATATTGGAGAAGAAAAGGGAGAGTCGAAGCATCTTAGCAGGACTTCAAAACTTGTGTTTAAACAAAAACTATAAAAATTAAATCAAGTGATATTAAGATATTTGTATATTATCGATAATTTTAACCTATAGTCAAAAATACAATTAAAAACAAGTGTTGTTTTTAATAAACTAATTAAAAATATTAAATTTGTTACATTACAAGAACATATTTTAAAGCAGGTTTTAAACCAATTCCCCTATACCACCTCCACCCCCTTTTGCTTGAGAACTAATAAT